>NC_056733.1:1935161301-1935251301 GCF_019279795.1 Protopterus annectens
ATGATTACTGCATACCTAATGTGTTAATGTGTATCATGTACCAGCTGCAACATAATTCAAAATGCCACGTCATCTGAATCGGATGGTCAGATGTGTATCGCATAAGTATTGCAGCAATATATAATATGCATGCACAAGTGTGTCTGTACAGTCTTATTGCTTATATGGCATACACCATGGAGACAGCAGTACATAAGTGGATGACACAGGCAATAATTACATTCCTGAGGGCCTACCCTGGCAAGGTTGAACATCACAAAAGAACTCTCAAGCTATTTCCCTAAATGAGTCCTGCATGGCCCATGCCATGATCTGGAAAAAGTTCCCCATCAGGTTCCTCATCTGTGTCCAAAAGACATCAGTCATCACCTCCTGGATCTGGTCCAGAAAGTTGTCTGCTGCTGCTGGTGGTAGCTGACATCTCCTTCAGGGTGCAGCAAGCATGATGACACATGCAGGTCCAGATCCTTCTTTGTCATCATTGTTTCCATCATGGTCATCAGCATCATTGGAATCTGAGGGCGTGGGCAATGATCTGGCATGTGGCCATATCCAGTGTCTAATACAAGACTGGCCATGGGTCCCATGCTTAGTCAAGGTGAATCACTTAACAAGAAAGAAAATACATAATATACATTCCTGCAACTATATGAATATATAACATACCTGCTGTGACACAATGCTCAGGTGGAAAACATTCAGTATGACACTGAACCTATAAACATTACAATTAGGTATGCCCGTAGTCAACTCTACCATCATAAGCGATGTAAGGGATGAATCCAAACAATAATGATGAAAACCATTTGTCTATCAGGCTGCACTTTCCTGTGCAAAACATGGCTGTCATGAAACACAGACTGATATGCATTTAAAGAATGTAACATAGATTATTTCTTCAGCATAATTCATGTATATGAGAAGAAATGTATATCACCATACTTTACAGGTGTCATTAAAACTCATTCTAAGATGATATGGCCTATAAGGATTATGCATAAGGATTATCATAAAAATAAGTGTGGCTAGCTGGTGGATATTCATGTGCACAACACATTGCCAATGTCCCATTCTCTATATTTATGGTTGAGTTCAATAGATGCTCATGTCAAGCCATTATATCCATCACAGAATGTAAACAGATTACTCCTATGCATGGCATGGCATACACAACACAGCCTAACAGTGGAAATCCTGAAATTACTTGACCGACTGTTAACTAGCCATGCATAACAAACATATCTACAGCCAGCACATGTATATATCCTGACCTAAGAATGACCCCATTGCATGCAACACTGACATGTGTCTATATACAAAAAAAAAGTTATGCCCTCACCATAACATTCCATCTGAGTAGCTGTACTTTATTTGGCTTCAGCCTGTGGGTATTTGGATCCAGATTGGATCTGAGATGGCCACATCACTAGCATCTGATCCAATCTCCAAGCTCCTCCCCTTACCCATAATGTCCCTTGATCTCCTTCCTTCCTTTAGATCAAGTTTGCTGTACAAGAGAACATAAGCCCAACCCAATTAGACATTACCACTAAAATTTTTTCAGAAAACCTAGTCCAAATATGACCAGGAGAGCCACAAGAGTGCACCTCTCCTATACTAGGATAGGACACTAGTGATAAGGTCAGGGGGAAGAAGGGGGGGACGGTTGAAGACAAATGAAGTACAACCACTCAAATGGAGTGTTATGGTGAGTACATAAATTCTTTATCTGAAGTAGTTTACTTCATTTGGTCTTCAACCTGTGGGACAGAGTCCGCAGCTATCAACACCGAGTGGTCCTCATGGAAGGATATTCCAGAGCACCACAGAACCAAAGGATGCCCTACTCCTAGACACAATGTCCAGTTTGTAATGGGATATAAAGGTATGAGATGAGGACCAAGTAGCTGCAGCACAGATATCATCCAGTGAAACCCTAGACCAAAAGACCGCCTGATGTTGCTATAGATCTAGTTTTATGGGCTTTCCCCTGACCTGGAGGGGAGATAGCTCTATCAGAGTATGCTCAAATGATACATTGTGAAATCCAATGAGCAATGTTAACTTTGGAAACTGGTTTGCCTAGAAAGGGTTTGTGGTAAGAGACAAACAACTGGTCAGATTTACGAAAAGATTTAGTTCTATGTAAATAAAACCTCAGTTGTCTGTGTACATCCAATAAATGCAACTTGTATTCACCTCTGTTTTGGAAGTTAGGAAAGAAGACAGACAAACTGATAGCTTGATAGATATTTGCTTCTGCAGCCACTTTAGGGAGAAAGGAAGGATTAGTGTGCAGGGAAACCCTGTCTTTATGAAAAATCATATATGGAACTTTGATGGACAATGCTTGAAGTTTCGACACGCTCCTAGCCAAAGTGATGGCCACTAAGAAGTCTGTCTTCCAGGAAAGAAACTGTAAATCTGCTGATGCCATGGGCTCAAAGGGAGGAGAGACAAGAGCCTGAAGAACAAAGGTAAGGTCCTAAGGAGGTGTAGGATCTTTCCCTGGGGGCCGTAATAGAAAGGTACCTTTAAGGAAGGCTTTACAAAGCCTAGAGGAAGCTAGAGAAGCCATATTTTCCCCCACATGAAAATTAGAGATGGCAGTCAATTGAATTTTAACAGTAGAAGAGCTAGCACCTTGGTGAAAGATACCAGATAGAAATTCTAGAACAGCCGGGACAGGAGCCATAAAAGGATCTAACTGCAGCTGAGAGGCCCATAAAGAAAAATGTTTCCACTTGCTATAATATATTTTCCTGGTGGAAGATTTGTGAGCTGACACCAGTATATTCTTGAACAGAGATGATAAACCAGGAGTCCTAAACATCACTGGAACTGGAGCAGCCAAGCAGTGAGCTTCAGACTGATCAGGTCTGGGTAAGGAATCCCTGAAGGGTGAGAGATGAGATTCAGGACTGGATCCAAGATCCATGTTGGAACTAACAGGTGAGGCCAAAGGGAGGGGAACCAGACTTGGTGAGGCCAGAATGGGTCAATGAGGATTACTGAGCTCCCCGACCTGCGAGCTTTCTGAAGAAACTTCTGGACGAGAGGTAACTGGGGGAAGCATAAAGAAGACTGGGAGGCCAAGCATGAACTAGTGCATCTCTGGGAGGATCCCCCCAAGGGGGGTACAGAGTGAAGAACTCATTGCATTTTGCGTTGGAAGGAGATGCGAAGAGATTGCAACAAGACTGACCCCACTTGAGGAAGATTGGATTTGCTACTGAAGGATTCAGAGACCACTCGTAAGGCATCAGAATAGCTCTTTTGAGCCTGGCCTCTAGAATGCTGGACAATCCCGGAAAGTGCATTGCCACTCGAAAGTGGCTGGTGGAAATCACCCATTCCCACGCTCTCATTGTGTTGCGACAAAGGGGGTAAGGTCTGGTTCCACCCTGCTTGTTTATATACCAGATTACAGACATGTTGTCTGACTGGATAACAATTGTTCCCAGAGGAAGATGGGCATGAAGGGCTTGCAACACTAGAAGAACCGCCCTCATCTCCAGGACGTTGATATGAAAGTTGGTCTCGGAGGGTTACCATGTGCCTGCCTTGGACTGTTCTCCCTGAGCAATGCCCCCACCCACCCTATGTGGGAAGCATCCATGGTCACTGTGGTGGTGGGAAAGGCTGGGAGAAATGGACATCTCTCGAGAAGGTCCGGGGAGAGTATCCACCAAAGGAGAGATTCCCTACACACCCGAGATATATGAATCAGATGAGATAGAGGAAGGTCCAGAAAAGACCACTGGACCACTAGAGCCCATTGAAGAACTCACATGTGAAGATGCGGCAGGGGTAAAAGATTGATTGTGGCTGCTCTAGAACTTATGGCCCACTGCACTGTCTCTGCCGATGGAAGAGAAGTCTGAAGAATATAAGATACATGAAGTCTTAGATTGTGCACACTCTCCAGGGTGAGATAAACTAACATTTGAACTGTATCCAGCCTGGCTCCAATGAAGTCTAGACTCTGTACTGGAGTCAGAGATGATTGCTGAGGTTGATGATGATGCCCAGACTGTGTGCTAATACAAGGAAGTAGTCCCTGGCTCTGCAAATAAGACACTTGGTAGGGGCAGCAAGGAGCCAATCATCCAGATAGGGAAAGAACTGAATCCCCTGAAGCCTCAGGTGAGGTGCAACCACTGCCATTCCTTTGATAAACAACTTGGGGCTGTTGTGAGACCAAAGGGTAGGGGTCTGAACTGATAGTGATTGGGCCCCAGCCGGACGTGGATAAACCTGCAGGATTGCCTGTTCATTTTGATGTGAAAGTACACATCCTTGTGATCTATCGAGCACATCCAATCCTCTGCCTGCAGATAGGGCAGAATAGACTGTAAGGTTACCATCCGGAATTTTTCCTTGGGTGCAAACAGGTTCAAGGTGGAAAGATCCAGAATTGGTCTCAGGTCCCCCATTTCTTTGGCACCATAAAGAACCTGGAATAGAAACTTGATCCGGATTGGTCTGGGGGGATGGGTTGGATGACTCGCTTTCTTAGCAGCTGTTGTATTTCTAGTGCTGCTACCCCACTTTGTGTGGGTGGGTGTATCCATAAATGGGATGGTATAGCCTCTGAATTTGATTTGTAACACCCAACGGTCTATTGTTAAGGACTCCCATTCCATTCAATGTAAGGCAAGATGTCCCCTGACTGCCTCCAGAGATGAGCAGTCAGGCAGGCCCTCAGGGCTGCCTTGCGGGTCTGTCCGAGTATGGTTCTTGAGACTCAACATTCCTCAGACTCCCTCTCCCTCTGGGCTGGCATCTATCATATCCTCCTCTGCCTCTGGGGGAAGATGAGTCCTTAGTGTCCCGGGAGAACTGAGACTTCCAGAACTACATCTTCTTTGCCCCTCGCTGGTCCCTCAAAAAGGGCCTTTGAGAGTTGGCAAAGCAGATTCTGATGGCAGACAGTGTCTTCCCATCCTTCCCACTCTGGACCAGGGTCTCACAAACAGACTTCCCAAACAGGGAAGAACCATCGTAGGAGGCATTGGCAAAATTCATAGCAACACCGAACCCACCAGCCCTAGAGGCTCCTTCTGTGGCATGGGAAAGGAGATGCATTGATGTATTTGCAACAGCTTTCTGAACACTTTCTTGCTTTCTGCCGACATGGACACTAGGGGCGATTCAGCAACTTCCTTGACCAGGTCATGCTGTAATTGGATAACATGTGCCATATAGTTCAGTGCCCTTATGGAAAAGGTTGCTGAAGCATAAACCCACTTCCCCAAATGATTCATAGTCCTTGACTCCCTGTCAACAGGCTGGATCATGGATCTCTCCTGCATGAGCTCCTTCTTACTGGCAGTTGCCACCACAATAGTGTCTACTGGGGACCCCCTTACTCCAGCTAGGCTTGTCCAGTGTTGGGCTGAGTACTTCATCTGGTCTTCTTGGAATAGATTCCATGGTGTCCAGTTCCTTCCATGCCCTGGTGGGGATCAGGTCTACAAGTGGATCCACAGGGGGGGACACCCAGGAGGTAGATGGGCCTGGGCCAAATGCCTCCAGGAACACTGACTCATCTGGGTTTGGTTTATGGGTGGACCACCCACCTCTTTGGCGCAGGAGTTCCATGATGTCTCAAAAAGAGACATCCCCGGGAGGTGACCTGGGGGAACCTTCCCCTTCCTCCAAGTCAGTGTCATCTGTGAGGGACTCTAGAGAGGAGTCCAGATATTTTGTTTTGTACATTTGCTTGCGAGGCACCTCCTCAGTGGAACTTGCTTGGGAGGACTCGCAAACCTCCTGCTGTTCGCATGTGGAAAGCACCTGATGCATAGCAAGCACAGGCTGTCCCTGAGACGGGGTAGAATCTGAGGAGGAAATGGTTAGGGGTCTCGACTCACTCAAGAGGAATGTCTCCACCACATCGCATGCTGAAGGAGAGCAGATATCCTGGGAAACAAGCAAGGAAGCTGCTCTCCTCAGATCTGATGGGGAAGTCAAAACTGAGCCCACAGGAGCCGAGATACCAAGGGAGAGACTGCAGACCGACAAACTCGAGACTGACAGAACCCCCTTGGATCCAATGCCAAGGCTACGGCTCCGAGAGCTCAGATTCAAACTGGTCAGATCCAACACACTCAAGGCAATAGCTGGCATCGAGGTGCAAAGAACCATTGGTGCTGACCCCCCAACCCTGAGACTTCTTGGATCCAAAGACTCCAAAACTGAGGGTTGGATCGGAGAAGGTGTTATGGAGGAGAAAAAGATTTGTGAGCTCCTTGCTCTGGAGGGAGGGGGGGCTAGCAAGGCTCCCAACTGGATCTGGGTGTGGATGAATTTCTGCATCATTTTGTCTGTCTATGCCTCACTCAGAGAACGAGTAGAGCGCGATGAAGAAGCCACCGACACCAGCCTGGAGTGACAGTGATGAGAGGCTCTGGAATGTGGTCTGGACATCTCCGGCTCCAGGGAGAATCTGAGTGAGCAGAGTCAGGGGGTACCAGGCCTAGAAGAAGTCATAGCCTTGGGTGGAGGACCCAATGGAACCGAGCAGTCCCAGGATCTCTTCCTGGGTCTGTCCTGTTTAGATTTGTCTTTAGCTTTTTCCCATCCACAGGCCTCAAGGTGGGAGGTTAAGTCCCAGAGGCCTGGGAATGGAAAGAAGTAGAACCAGCCACTACCATGGCTGGGCTAGAGGTAATGGGGACGGACTTCCCTGAGGAGCAAAGAAGGCTTTTCAAGACTAGTTTAGCCCTTATATCCTTAAGGGAATTAGGGTTAAAGCCACAGAGATTCAGCAGGCCATGAGAAGATGGGTCGCACCTAAACACACTAGGCACAGAGTATGGCCATCTGCTGGGGAAAGCTTATGGCCACACTCTGTGCACTTCTGCAAGACAGGCTTCGGGGTATCAGCCATGCCAAGGAAGTAAAGGCACACACACACATATACACACACACACACACACACACACACACACACACACACACACACACACACACACACACACGCACACGCGCACACACGCACACACACACACACACACACACACACACACACACACACACACACACACACACACACACACACACACACACGCACACACCACAATCACACACTCACTCACAAACAAGAAGTGGTAGTGGGGAGGTGAAGAGAGAACTACACTAAAACTTTTATTTTTGAACCGACAAGGCTCGAGGTAGAGGTGGTAGCAAAAAAGAGATAGTAAGGGAATCCTGCACTAACACCTAACTGCAAACTGACACTTACCCAAACATAAGCCTGGAGCTCAGAGACCATGATGTGAACTCTAAAGCGGCAAACAAGATCTGAGGGAAGGAATGAGATAGAGGGGCATTATGGGTAAGGGGAGGAACTTGGAGCTCAGATCAGATGCTAGTGATGCGGCCATCTCAGATCCGGTCCAGATCCAAATACCTACAGATTGAAGACCAAATGAAGTAAACAACTTCAGATCAAATGCTTCACTGCTAGACTACTGTGAAACTAATAACATATCACAACTACTGCAGTATACAGTGAGCAATACTTGTGATATATCTCAATGCATTAGCAAGTGGACTTTGAAGGCCAAATTGGACATGGTTTCCCATGTGAACAGCAGTTCAACATGGGTCAGTCAATTATGAGAGACAACAGATTACTGTTGTGATGGAATGAGTAGTTGCTTTTATTGCCCTCAGTTGATTGTAAGAGATTCAGCTTCTGATCCCAACATACACTATTGATTGATTTAGAGGATTCTTCTGTCTCCATTCATTCTAGAAGTTTGTTTCATCTGCCCATAGTGCCCCCACGAAGATGTACTTTCTCAAATCTAGGGAGCTGGTCCCTCCAGTATGCTATGTCTTCTACCTCTCTTTATTCTGTCTTTTTTATGCTAGAAAATCCATTGTGTCACCCCTGGCATGACCTTATTCCCCTGCATCATATCCATCCTGTTTCTTCTGGTCTGTAGTGAGACCACTAGCATCTCCAATCTCTTTCATATAATTTTATGTCTATCCTAGTAATTCTTCTGGTGGCTTTCTTCTAGCTTCTTTGTAGCATCTTGATATACATTTCCTTGTATGCTTTATCTTGTTCTCTTTTTCTTCCAGTATGTCTGAAATGAACATACTGAATACTTCTTGACACTTGAATGACCCCCTCTGATATACCACTTGTCACTTTCCTTATTCCTCATAGTGTCCCTTTCACAACAACCCATTAGTCATTTAGCAATACATTTCTTTTGTCTTGAGCCTACCTCCAGTCCCTCCAGTTTTTCTTATTAACTGATTTTAATTAATTAGGAAAAGGGAAAATGGTGGCCATTAACTAGCAGGCATAATAAAGCTGTACCTTCTTCTTCTTATACGACTATGCCATTATCAAGCTGGCATTACACAACTGTATAAGAAGAGTGTACCCATTACTAAACATGGTTACAGGGGACCCCATGGAATGATAGATTAAACTTTCACACCTGGTACCACAGTTAAAAGGGAAACAGTAGCTCAACTATACATCAGGTTCTTGATGTAAAATGTTTTCATTCTAACCAAATGGGTCAAGCACCTTTCATTTACCTGCAATAACAGGTTGGGGAATAACAAAACATGCCAAGGGACCAACAGAGGTTTTATTGTAGTAATTGGGAGGTTGCCTTGAAACTGGAATTACTCCAGATTATCACAACAGCCTGTATCCTGTACAGGGAAGAGAGCAAAAAAAGACATTATTAAGAGAGATACTTAATCATATCAAAGATATCATATTCAACTAGTGTTACATCTGCAGTTGTTAGAGAGGAAAATTACTTACTCAAACAGGCTACAACAGCTAGGTAATGGGAATGACACCATTATGAGTGCCATTGACCAAGTTTGCCTTGGACTGGAAAGTGAAGCATGGACACAAACAGGTAGGTGAGAATGATAACATCCTGGCAGATATTCTAATAGGTAATTACTCTGATGCTATAGTAACTTCTGCACATACAATCACATGCACTGAGGAATGGAAATAATCGAGTCGGGAGCATTGTGAAAAGGGAGACCCAGTCAAAGTGCACATATCTGTTGATGTGGCTACTTTTAGGGAAGGAGCTACTAAGTTGCAAGAAGTCTGAATCTAAGACTCTGTAACCAAAAGGAAGTGGTCTTCCTCAAAAAGGGGCTACTTTAGGTGAAGAGATGGTTGGCAGCTGCACATCTGAGTATGAGACATGGTCGTCACTTGCAGATATAGGGAGCAAATGGACACCCAAAAGGAGAGTGTTATCTTTCAAAGCAGAGAAATGTCAAATAGAAATTGTAAAAAATAATCAGAAATACTCAGTCTAGGGATCCAGACTTCTACTGCAACATAAACAGAATGAATTGGAGGGACAAGTATATCTGACAGAGGATACCTTCACTTTGGAACAGACTCACCATACACATAAAACAAATCTTATCCCTGTCCATATTCAAAAACAAGTTGAATATAGGGATAGGCAATAGAAAATTTACCCCAGGACTGCCTTTTATACTACTAATGGACAGAGGCAGTTCCTAAATGCTTTATTCCAAGTATGGGTCCCCTCAAATTATCTATGGCAAGATCCAGGTTATTCTCACTAAGATTAATATATAATAATCCACCATGAGATGAGTAAGGTCAATCTAACAGCAAATGGGATAGGTTAATTCAAGCACCAGAAGGGAAACTGACTAGAATTAAAATGTCCCACAAGGGCAGCTAGCCTAGTACTTGTCTACAAACCTATAAACGTAAACGGTCCTACCCTGTTACCAAAAATGTAAAGGGTCCTTCTAACAAAGAAATGAGAAGTCTTTTTTATACTCTTTGCCCCCCACTACCAATCAATCACCAGCCTCTCTTAGCTAATCAGTCCATTCTTTCCCCATCATCTGGGCATGGGTCATCTGGAAGTGGCTGTGATTTAGACAGCTAGTAGAGGTGATATTAGAGTTTTTTTTTCATAAGTACTGCATTTTCTGCAGTCTGTGCCATGCAGAGGCAAAGGATTTTTTAAATGGACTGCCCGTGCTGGTCATTCCTCAATTCCAAAAGGGACACTGCCAGCAAGCAGCCCAACCCCCTCCCCTTCCCTCAAGCATGGAAGTGTTTTTCCCAGTCTGTGCTGAAGCAATCATGCTTCTGTATGTCCATACTGAGTACACACTGCCATCCTCATCCCCTAGAAGTGATGAGAATGTCATATCTGTTAACTCCTCCCCTACTGCACTGCCAGTGCTGCTAACTCAACCACTGCCACCTGGATTGCAGTATGGGTACCATCCTCCCTGCATCACTGAAACAGGCTGAGAATTTAGTAGTGCAACTTAAACTACTCTCTTACCACCTGCAAGATTCATGTCGGTCTTGAAAGATTTGAAAAAACGTTCCTTTGAGGTCTAAATATGGGAAAATGTAGATAAGTGTTATCAGTCTAAAATCAAAGTAATTGTTTTCATTGGAGAAATGAAATATTCTAACTGAAGCGTGAATCTGTCTTCCAGACAAAACATACAGAAATTGCATTTTGTATAAAAGACTGTGCACGATGTTGCATTAAATCTTGCAATATGTAACTATTGCTGTGCAGTGGTATATATGGTATGCAACAGCTTTAAATGAAAAATAACGCCGAGCTGTTAAAGAAAAAAGTGAAACTGGCTTCTCAAGAGAACAACATTTGCAATGCTTAAATCTCGCTGGTCCTTGAAATGCTACTTGGCCCAGCATCTAGATGTATATGACAGTAGAAACAGAAAATATTGCTTTATAGCTGAAGAAAAGCAAAAAAAAAACACTGCATAGGACTCATTTAAATAGAGTCACACTGTTAGCTTTATTTTACTTATTTTACTCCTTTGTCAACCAGGTATGCCCACTAGACCCAACTGCCCCTTTTTAAGGACAACGTGGAAGTACTGTCTAGTTATGCTATTTGCACAGAGCAAATAGACATGGAAGTAATTAAATGCTGTACTCATCAGTCACAAGAAACAGCTCATTAATACTTCAGAGACTTAACCCTATTCATTACTTGCTTCTGGAGTGTACACAATTGGAATGCAACCCTGGACATAGCCAGATTCATTATGATGAATCATGTGTTACTTAATCAACACACAATTAATCTAAACTAAAATGTTAATATTATACAGTTGTCATAGTTTCAAAACAATGACATTCCCAAGCTGGTATAAAACACACACACATACGTGCACACACACACACACACACACACACACACACACACACACACACACACACACACACACACACACACACACACACACACACACAAAAATACTGCCTTTCTCCACTGATATGCTAGCAATTACCTGTGGCAACACAGTTCATTTACTTTACACTATTAAGGCCAATTACCTTCATGCATATAATTTAGTGGTTATAGTACAAATAATGAGGTTGTAACCCTTTACTGTCACATATAAAATGCAATGTTTATTCAAAGGCTATATCATGCCTTGTAAACAGTGGCAGAAGCTGGATCATATCCCTGTTCATCATTATGTATCCTATATATATATATGGTTCCCTATTAGAATCCTGAAACACTATAAGCCTGAAAGTCAAAATCCTGAAAACTAATGACTGAAAATGCAAAATCTCGAAAATGCAAAATTCTGAAAGTCAAAATCCTAAAAACACAAAATGGACATACTGACGTCATTGTGGCTTTGCTATTGTTAGCCCTGTGGTGTTAGGTCATGCGTTGGGTCCGGGTGAGTGTGCAGTTGGTTTTATGTTAGGGTTAGGGGCGGTATAAGTGAGTTAGGGTTAGGCGACAGGGGCGGTTAGGCATGTATGCAATAGTGACAAATATTGGGGTTAGTGGTTTAAGTGAGTTAGGGTTAGGGCGCGTCAGGTGAGTGTGCGACCGGACCTTAGGGTTAGGGTTAGGGTTAGGGTCAGGGTCAGTTGGTAGATATTAGTGTCTTTATAGTGACATATTTGCATTATTTGTGTTTTCAGGATTTTGACTTTCAGGATTTTGCATTTTCGAGATTTTGCATTTTCAGTCATTAGTTTTCGGGATTTTGACTTTCAGGCTTATAGTGTTTCGGGATTCTAATAGGGAACCATATATATATATATATATATATATATATATATATATATATATATATATATATATATATATATACAAATAATTGTGCAAATATATATACATACATATATATGAAATTATCTCAGGAATTAATATTTATAAGTGAAAGAGATGTGAGAGCACAGTCTAAAACTGGGTAAAGGACTGAAAGGGTATACTAATGAATGTTTTTAGATTTCTTCCCTCCATCTCACCTGAGTAAAGATACGGCTCCACTTGAGGCAATGTGGACAAATGCAATGAGAAAAACATTTAGACAGTTTAGGAATATGTTATGCTCATACCGTTTATATCATAATATGTAAACAGTGGCAGAAGGTGACTAATGTGCCTGTTCATCATTATGTATGATGCACACACACACACACACACACACACATGAACCAATATCAGGAGTTAGTATTTATAACAGAAAGAGATGTTAAGAGTCTAAATCTGGGAAAAGTGCTGAAAGGGTATAAAACTGAAGGCTTTTAGATTTTTTTTAATATTGCTCCCTAAGACACTACCCATTGCCACCTCTACCTGCATAAATTTAGGGCATTTGTTCCAGTGGGACAGAAGCCAGGCATTTTCTAGGCCAGGCAAGAAACTTGTGGCCTTTTCACTCCTGCCCAGATATCAAAATTATCCCATTCTTTTCCATATAAGAGTCAGGTAGTAGGGACCAGGACTGCTTGCTATTCTTGGGGGCTTGGGGGGGGGGGGTGCCTACTATCTCAACATGACAGTACCCACTCCCCCCCTGCAGTTTCTCTGACCACCACTACTGGTATCTTCCTACAGTACAGTAAGATTCTGCTTCTCTTTTTATAAACATCTGTATTCTTGAAACAATTTTTACTGTTACTTTGTCGTATGTTCTATGATGTTTCTCTTCAGACTTGGTTATTATTCAACTGCGTATAACATCCTTTATTTCTACACTTTGAATATAATTTAAAGAGCGCCATAACTGAATGAACATAATCTTATGTCAAATTTCACTCAAATGGTGTATTTAGGTATACTTAAGTGCATGACTTTGCTTTTAATAAGGGTCAAGAATGAAAAGAGTTTTGTGACCAGTCAGTTATAAAAATATATATATTTAAAATTATTTAATTTACTTTACCAAGAGAAAAAGAGAGCATGCATCAACAGCTGAATCCTGAGGCAAACTGAAAGGTCTTTAAAGAAGCAATTAATTCACAATTAATTATTTTGTGCTACCAAGCACATGTAAAAATAAGTCTTATTCTAGTGCAAATCTGTCTACAGATGTTAAGATAAGAAATAATTAAAAATGAGACAGAATTTTATTAAATGCACAAACAAATCTTAATATGTTCTGAATACCTATATTTTACTAATATATAATAAAGTTATCTATTTGAACTATCATTCAAAAGTTAATAAGGTGAGTTAACGTAGTTTCACTATGTGTTTTTGAATCACCTTAACTCAGATGCTCAAATATTGTATGACTTCAAATACTAAGAAAATCATATCACAAGTATTGATAGCTGTAAGAAATATAGGAGTAAAAGTAGCATTTAAAATGTTTCTAGACAGGGTAAGCCTCTATAATCCCAGACTTTATTTTTTGCACTTTGAGGACACTGGGCCTTAAAAACAAAGTAATTCACATACAGGCAGTGCAAATCATATCTTTCTCTTTTTTTCCAGAAGTCATCAAGACTAGGGAAGTTTGTACTCAAGACACGTATAAATGATGTCTCTGGCTTGTATGTATCTCAAGAAGAAGCAACATAAGCACTTGAATACTCAAACTACATTGACTGAACAAGTGTGATAGGAACTCTAATGATCTGGATAACTGACTGTAAGTTGCTAAATTTTAGGTTTATTTAGCTTTGCAAAGAATAACAAGCTTTAATAATATGCCTTAGACAATTAGTATGCATTAACTATAAATCAGACACTAAAGCTACAAAATCTATATGTATATGATTTATATCAGCAAAATAAAAAACACTACATTCTTAATATGGAAAAGACCTATAAAAACATGCTATAAAATATGGTTAGCATTCAGAAACAATTATGACATAACATTATGTGTAGCAAGGTGAACAATGACATGCCATGAGAAAGCAATTTGCTAACACAAGCAGTGTGACCATGCTAACAAAAACTAGCACAGCATGCAAATGGGTGCACAAATATGAAACACAGGACTGGATTCTGTAACATTCATGGAATCTGGGGCATTTCACCAATATCTGAGCACAAGTTGCAGATTAGCCTGTAATATGCAAATATGCCTCAATGAACTTAGAATATTGGTTTAAAACAGAATTGACGAGCAGCACTGACACACGGTCTAGCAGTCATAACCACTCTGTAATTCATGAAAATTGTCTCATAAACAGTGATGTACAGTTACAAAGCTACAGAAATTATGCAAGCCCAATACAAGCTTCAGAACATTTAATGTAATACATATCTAGAGCAATCCCTCCAGTAGATCCACAAACAACTAAGGATGTTTCCGTAAGTCATGTGCTAATAAAACACAGTCACCAGAAAATACAAAATCTGATGGAATCCGTAAAATTTCTGATAAAGGTAAATAGCAATCACAGCCATTTTGCCAGGACTAAGAATAGCTAAAAAGGGGTGCAGGGCATGTGTGGGGGACACAAGTAATGCACACACCCAAGGAAATAGTGAGACAGAGAAGCAGATGTGGGGTATGGGTGAAGAAAGCTATGTTGGAATAGAAAGGTCCAAGGGACAGTTAGAGGGACATGGGCAAATTTAATTTTATTTCTTCTGGAGAATAGAAGGAACGGAAAAGACAGGAAACAGGAGAAGAAAGGCAAAACAGCAGGTATACACATTAAACAAATATCACCGGAGATGAAAGACAAAGGTTGGAAATAAACATAAAGGAAAGGTAAGAAAGACAGCACACCACGGGAAATGGAAAGTTGAAAAATGGGGTAGGGATGCATACCAGCTATGGTGACATATAGAAATACATATTTATGTATTATTTATTTGTTTTTGTTTACCAGAAAAGTCTGACTGGTAATACCCATTTTCAAAGAACAGCCGGGGAGAAAAGCTCTATTTGTTTACATTGCATTATACTTAGTTCAAATTAAATACAGAATAGTTACATCTCTATTTACATTTATACACATACAGTAGTTATAGTTATACATTTTAAGTTTTTTCAGAGGAAGACATTACTAAAGAGAAAGCCCACATGCAACTTAGTGGATTGTGCAGGCAGCAGGTATGTATAAAAAATGTTTTGTCATTTCAGTGAGAAGCTCAGTACATTCTCTTCAAGGAGAGTATTTGGAGAGTATTGCATGGTGAGCACAAAGTCTCATCATGCAATTCATGTGCAGGACTAAGATTGTTTAAGACATTGTTTAAGTAGTGGTTTAAAACTATTGAGTTTGTTGGACAGTTTTTTATTTGTGTGGGGATACTATTCCAGAGTTTAGCAACATATTGGGAGTAGAGCAAGTCTCCTACAACATTATTTGATTTATTTGTGAGTAGTAAAAGTTTGGTACTAGAACGGAGATCCCTTGCTGGACAGTAGGGCAATAATAGGTTTATGTAGTGCATGGCATATGTACCTATGCACTATGATGTTATGAGTTGTTACAAACTATGTGACAGTCATACCTGAATGTGTATGACTTTAGGCATTTACTTGGTGTAGGGAAATAAATATAGATCACAGTACACATTGGATATTGAATCCAATGCCCAAGTTATCTGCCAGTAGTACAAGTATAAGCCAAGCAACAGTGCAAATGAGCAAATACAGCCCATGAAATACTGGAGAACACCAGTGGAGGACAGACCAGAACATCTGACTGTGCCTATGAAAGCACAGTGCCAAACAGCAGTACTGTAGCAAAGAAAAAAATGTCTTTGCCTTACACAATTAAGCATACACAATCTACACAGGCATGTAGTGAAATGCATATGTCAAAGTCATGCGAACTTTACCCCTCTCTCACCCACTAAAGAGCCCATCTCTATACCAGAAGAATGCAAAGTTCCTGTAATCACGACTGCACAGTTAAAAAAACACTCTCCAACACTAAGAACACAGCATCCATGGGACCTGACAACATCCCAGGCTGAATTCTACACAAACTACAGAACGAACTGGCACCCCACCAAAGTACCATGTTCAATTATAGCCTTACCTCAGGCTTTTTACTCACCGAATGGTGCACAGTGATAATTATCCCACTCCACAAAGGGGGAGCCACCACGGACCCCAGGAAATACCACCACATTAGCCTGACAAGCCTAGTCTGCAAGGCTATGGAACGTATCATCATGGAACTTATAAATAATGACATGGGTAATCTCCAAACTCTGGACCCCACCCAGTTCAGGTTTGTAAAAGGCAGATCATGTCTCCTAAACCTGAAAGACTTCTTTGAAGCGGTCACCAAAGCTGTAGATGAGGGTAAGGTGGTTTACATAACCTATCTAGATCTTGCCAAGGCTTTTGACACCATCCCCCACTCTGGAATTATAGATAAACTCACTAAACCAGGTATAAATCCCTATGTCATGAGATGGGTTGCCAACTGGCTCAATGACAGATCCCACACCGTGAAAGTAGCAGATTCCAAATCCAACTTTAGACCAGTGACAAGTGGAGTACCACAGGGTTCAGTCCTGGGTCCTCTCCCATTTGGTATCTACTTCTCTGAAGTACAGGCTAACACAGAAGGTCTTTAGCTAATGAAGTTCACAGATGACTGCAAACTAGGAGCCATAATCAAAACTCCTAATGATGTAGACATCCTACAAAAGGGCCTCACTGTGACAGATGCATCAAATCCATGGCCTCAAGCTCAATGCCAAAAAGTGCATCGTCATCCCTTTTGGTAAAAACTCTGTACCCATGAACTACCACATAAGTGGTAGTCTACTTAACACCAAAAGTGCGATAAGAGACCTTGGGACACAGTTGGACAGTAGTCTCTCCTTTGATAACCACATCGCCACAGTCATCAGGAAATCCTTGTACATGGCACACCTCATCACAAAAGGTTTCTCATCCAGGAAAAAAGAGGTCATTATTCCCCTCTTCTCATCACTCATTAGACCCATTATAGAATACAGCACCCCTTTTGGTATATACCTCACAAGACATCTACAACAAATGAAAAGGCTGCAGAAATAACTCACAAAGAGGATTACCGGTGTCAAACGGATGCCCTACGCAGACCGTCTCAAAAATCTCCAGCTTTACTCTGTCGCATATCGCCTACTCAGAGGCGATCTCTGCCTAACATACAAAGCTATGTCAAACCCAGAGCTGTTTGACATGCTCCACATAAAGAAATCCCAATCCCTCTGAGCTACATGCTCTAGGGACCTAAACCTGGTCACCACAATAAACAGAACATGCTGTGCTGGAGGGATAGATTCCTGACCCAGAGACTTCCCATACTCTGGAACAAACTACCTATCTATATCAAACAAAGCTCCTCATTAGCACTCTTCAAGAAAAATCTTGATGATTGGATGGGAGATAGGAAATTCATCCCGGGGATCACTTATGTGGCTCTACTCGACAGGGGCACAGGAAAATAATTTTCTTGGGTGGCGAAAGCCAGGGTACCTTTTTGGCTAGGCTTATGTAGGCCCTAGTACCTACCTAGGAACCTATGAACCTATGTTAGAGGCAACACACAGGTGTAGACATATATATGTGACCTTTATTGGCCTAATGGGAACCTATTGGAAAGCAATATCAATATATATACATACACCAATGACAATGAATGATAAATGTTTTGAAATCTATGATTAATGCTATAGTAGGGCCGTAAGACTGTGCACATGATATATGACTAATTACTCTGGGTAACACGTAACACACAATTATAATAGGAACAAAGATGTAATGCAAGCAATAGCCAGCAGCTTGTGTGCATATGTCCTGCATGTGTATAATATCCAAAGCGTTAGCACAAGTTGACCTTCTAAAAATACAACTATATGATAGTGGATGATATGGTAAAGGAAGATTAACATATAACATGCATATGTGAAAGACAAATGCTAAACCTACAAAGGTTAAATGAAGGTGTACAACATACATGGGCCCACATCAAGGAGGACATACCAGCAAAGATAAGCTGGCAAATAATAAAGCAGAACACCATGTATGGGGACACATTGCAAATGCATGTGTACACCACATAGTGTGGTGCTGAAGTCAACCCAAGCTACACTGAAGCAAATGGCAAATGTATGTCACATGGGCAGACTGCATTGGTGATAGTATTAAACATGGCCAAGTACAAATCACAGACACAAATGCGCACACACACACACACACACACACACACACACACACACACACACACACACACTAATGTGTAATTATCTAACAGCAAGCAGCAAAGGTACGCAAGCTAACAATCTTTATCATATATATATATATATATATATATATATATATATATATATATATATATATATATATATGTATAGAATCACTGACCAAGGGTATGACTGAGAAAAGGACAGCCCTATGAACAATAATACTGTACATGAACATGTATTCAATAAATGGTCACAGTCCCAAAGCACAATGGGGTTTCTGTATTTATCAAAATATGTGCAGAGACATCTACATAAATCTGTGCATATGTGCACTAATTGCCAAAATACGGGCATGTATGTGAGTAAGCAATGCATGTGGAAATGTAACAGAAGCCAAAGCAGACATAGTTGAATGTTGCTATATAAATCAGCATTCCTATGGTATATGCATGAACGGTACAGTGGTGGTCTATGCATTAAGTAAAGGAGGTCTGCCCATATATTGAAGCCACACTAAGATGATTTAAAATGACATCATCATTGCCAGTATATGCCAAACAGAAAGCCAGTATGTCAGTGTGACAGCAAGAAACAACAGTGTCATACAAAGCTCAGGAGCAAGGACATGTCCTGCTGTTAAACAGACATGACATGGAATCCCCCAAAAAATACCCATCTGTGTTATATGTGAAATATGGGGAAAATGTTGTTTGTGAGTTCCTATGAATCTCACACGGGTAACAGAAAAACTCTTGCATCAGCATCAGTATGTTAACTGCAAAATTTATAACTATGACATACAGGGTCACAGTGCATTGGGCATAACAACAATATGCTGCAATGCATGAATAGGAGTACACACATACACACAAATAAGGAGTACCTACCCACATGGTGCAATGTATGTATCAAGTGTAGCAAATGATGGACATCAACATGATTACTTCATGTCTAATGTGGCATTGTGCATCATGCACCAGGTGCAGCATAATGCAAAATGTCACATGATATCTGCATTGTACTGTCACATGTGCATCATATAAACATGGCAGTAATATGTTATCCATGCAGTGTACCTATACAGTCTAGTTGTTTATGGCAAACACCGTGGTGGCAACAGTTCAGAAGGAGATCACACAGACAACACTTGTAGTCCTGAGAGCAGGCCCTGATGTGGCTGAAAATCTCAAATGATCTCATGGGCTATTTCCCCGAATGAGTCCTGCATAATATCCTGAAATAAAAATTCACCATTATGTCCCTTATCCATGTCCAAAAGACGTCATTCATAACCTCCCTGATCCGGCTCCCTGAAATTGTCTGCTGATGTTGGTGGTCAGTGTTTCCTATGGGATACAGCAGGAATGATGACACATGCTAGTCCAGGTCCTTCCTCCTCTTCCTAATCATCTCCATCACAGTCATGAGCATCACTGAAATCTTAGGACTCAGGCAGTGGTCTGGCAAATAGGCCTATTGCTTAACAGACTGAGCTTATACATGGCACAATAGGTTCATAGCTTCATAGCCTTTGCTGAAAAGATGTCAAGCATGCATAAATTTAAGTATTGCTGGTGAATCCCTGCTAGTGTTTACTACCCACCTTCCCCTTTGTGGATGTGCTTTTTAAACCTGTTGATTTTAATTTTCACATTCCTACTGTAAATTAAGCTTAATAAGCTCCTCCCTTTCTACACTGTTGTTGATAATACTTAATTGTTTATTTGCCTTTCTTTGTGCTTGCATTGAAAAAGTGCATTTTGCTTCACATCTGTTCTACTGATTAACTTGATCTGAATTCATTTTTTAGCTAGATGTTAGAGAATGTAGTTGTACCCTAGCAAGCACTTGTTTTTACATCAAGAGTTTAGTGGATTTTCCATTTAGTGCACTGGGAAGTAACCTAGTCTGTTTAGGTTCGGGAAACACTTGAGATTTCTGCATCAAGAAAATAGTATATTCTGTGTCTCTATTGCACTTTTTAAATTGAATTGTATCTGATCACTGAATTCTATTTGCTTTTTTGCTGTTATGACTGCATATTTTCTGCACTTGTTTTCAAATGTATTTTCAACCTATATAGCATAGCCAGATTCAGACATGGTTAATCTTGCCTGTTTTTTTTTTTTTCTCAAAAATGTTTTTATTTTCAATTAAAATAACATTTGCATAATATTTTAAATATAATTTTAAACAACTATTTACAATATTTATAATAGCCTGACTTTCAATTATATACACTATATGTTATTAAATGTAGAATTAACAGATCAGTTATCAGAGATACAATATTGATTATTGCAGAGTGTCCAACAAAGATATAACTTTCTTCCAAGGATTATTTACCAGTGGCCTGGGATAGATTTGTAGTTCTTTGATTTTTTTATTTCCATCGATGCAGTTGCCTTCAGTAAAATGAAGAATTCTTCCAAGGTTGGGGGTGTATTTGAATTCCACCTTCTGGTTACGCATTTCTTAGATATAGCAATTATTGTCCATAACAAATACATATTTGTCTTATTCAGGTAGCAACCTTTATTTACATTTAGTATAATTAATGCTTTAGTCAAGGTAAAGGATTCATTAAATAAAGCTTGTAAAAAAATGATTGATTCCATTCCAGTATGATTTCATTTTATTACATTCATAAAAAATATGAATCCAGTCTGCTTTATTTGACTTTTCACACCTCCAGCAAAAAACATTTGTAGTAGTATTGATCTTTTTAATTCTATCTGGTGTTAAAAATGTTCTATGTAAGTATTTCCAGTTAAATATTTTCCAGTACTGTGTCTTAGAGGTGTAATTAACTGATAGCAAGATGTTAGTTTTAATTTCTTCTGTTAACTGCAATGACTGACATTTTAAGAAATGCCAGTATGATGGTTTGAGAATTGTTTTATATGTTATTAACTCTTTATATAGATTTGAAATTAAATTTTTCTTTTCACAACTATTACACAAATTCATGCAGAAAACTTATTAGATCTGGAATATCTTTAAATGAGGAATTATTAATTAATCCGCATAAATCTTGAGTGTACATTAGAATGCTTTGTAAGGTTAACCAGTCCTGTGTTAGAATATTGTAAGCAGTTTTTATCATATGCATATCTAAAACATTTAATTTATTTACACATTGAAACCAGCATAAGAATCCATTTTGTTCCCAGGAGTTTATTGTTCCCTATATATTTTGTGAGGAAAGTTCTTAGTGATGGTAAATGGGGTTAAAAGGTCAAACCAAAGTTTTAGATCTATGTTTGCATTGATAAGTTTCCTAAAGGAACTGATGTAATGATAAATCAGTGTTGTTTTAGAAGGTTTTGTTATATTATATTGTATATTTATGCATTGTATGTACCAGGGTTTGTTTGATTTGTCTATTATTAAACATTTTTAACAGATTACATTCATTTGTTAATATAGCCATTGTTAATTCTTTCCAGTTGGCAAAATAATTTGGGTTTATCCAGTCTATTGTAGTTTTAAGCACAGATGCTTTTATATATGTTTCTGTTTCTGGGAAGTTCAATCCTCCTTGTTTCCAGGGTCTAATGTGATGAGTCAGAGCTGCTCTATTCTTTTTGGGATACCACAAAAATTTTATTAAACATGAGTTTATTTCTTTAAGAATGCATCTTTCAGGAATTAACTGTATTGCTAATGCTACATATAGTATATTTTGGCAATAAAACCATTTTTATTAATTGCAATCTGTCTTCAAAAGTTAATATAATTTTGTTCCACTATGCTATATATATATTTATTGTTTCAATAATGTTTTTGTAATTTATTAATATTGTTTCATTTATATTTTTGCATAACACTATTCCTAAATAATTTAGTGTAAGTTCTTCTTTTCCTATGATGGATTTATCTGTAACTTGTAGTTCTTTTTTCTTATTAAAAAATAGAAATTTTGATTTATTAAAGTGTAGATCTGAAATCTTATAAAATTTCTCCATTACTTCTTCTAGCTCTCCTAATGACTCTCTGGAGTTTGATAGGGTCAATAAAATAGCATCAGCAAAAAGCATTATTTTAGATATGTAGTAGTCATAGACTTCTATTTTTTTTATTCTTGGATTATTGCATATTATTTCTGCAAGTATTTATATAGCCAAAGTAAATAAAATAGGAGAAAGGAGGCATCCTTGTTTAGTACCTTTCGTTATATGGATAGATTCTGAGGTGAAAGGACCTAATTTAATGTAGGCTAAACTAAGAAAAAGATGTTGGTAAGTCAGCTCCAAGGGCTAGGCACATACAGGTACAAAAGTTCAGGTAACTGTAGGTTATAGTCCAATCCAATGTACTTAATTCCAGAAGTTATAAAAACACTGCTTTATTCACCAAGCCAAAATAAAAGTAAAACGCTGCACCAGCGTTTTTCATTCTGATAAATATCAGAACTTCTTCAGACAACCAACAACACTAGTTCAAAGCATTTTAAAACAAAGCACTAGGTTAAGGCAGATGTCAGTAATTACATTAATTGCTGTATCCCTTTTGTTTAAAGCGATACACTCAAATAACTTCTTTTATGTAATACTGAACCAGAAGTTTTTTAAAGGACTGACCAAAATTCTCACTTAAAAGATTTTACATTAAAAACATGAAAAGAAGTCACTGTTATAATATTATCATATCATATCTAAATTCTTCTACTTGCATCTATACTTTAAAACTACACACAAGTACTACTAAAAAGTCATATATAATAAAACCTTAAACTATGCTAATACTAGTAAGTATTGCTAAGTACTGCTTATTTACAACGCTGTGTTTTGGTTCTAGTTACACCTTCAAGGGCATTCAATGACATACACAAACAACAAAAAGAAAATTAACTATTTCAGTAAACTTTTTATCTTTAAAATACATGAAATTGAGCAACACTCATTTAACCCTGGGTCTCTGTTTGCAGCTAAACGAAGCTGCCACGCTAATTCTTTCTTTTCTAGTTCCAGTTTTAAAAATTGGTCATTCACAAAGCTAAAATCCACTAAGTCTTTCACAATTTGGTCTATGACCATGAACGAAAATACATGGTCTGGGTACCTGGCACAGTGTCTTGCCAGAGCATTATCGTTTTTACCCTTGCTGATTGCGTATAAATGTTCGTACATTCTGTCACGCAAACGTCTCTCCGTCTTTCCTACATAAAATGATGGGCACTGCCCACACTGTGCCAGATATACAATAGCCTTAGAGTCACATGTATATGATCCCCTAACAGAGTATGTCGTTGTTCTAATAGTAAATTGATCCGAGGTCATTAAATACTTACAATATTTACAAGCACCACATTTTCTAAAATAAAAATGTAATGAACCCCCCTTTTAGAGCATTGGTTGACGCACGCCAATCAATCACGTATCCCTGTGCCAAGTTTGTGGACAAGATTTTGAAGAATTTTGTGTCCTCAGAAAAACAAATTTTAAAGGACTCGTGGTCATTTTTACAGAGTATGCAAGCCATGACTTTTGATAACACAGTAAATTTCTTAACTGTAGATGTCAGTGACCTATATTCTTGTATTCCACATGATCTGGGGGTAGAATGGGTAGAATGGGTAGTGGAACATATCAGGGCTAAAGGGGCTAACGATAATGAATGTAACTTAGTAGAACAACTTCTTGACATTATTTTAAAGAATAATTTTGTGGCATTTGAAAACAAGTTATTTGTCCAAAAAGTAGGTGTGGCGATGGGGTCACCAGTGGGATCAAGTTTTGCGAACTTGGTTTTAGCGTATTAGGAAAATAACTATGTTTTCAATAGCCACTTGGCCCACCAGATTATTAGTTACAAAAGATTTTTGGATATTTTCATTCTTTTTAAAGGAGACCAAAAAGAAGCGGATCTTCTTGTTAGCTTCTTTAATTCTACAACTACCTTTTTAAAGTTCACCTGGAATTTTCAAGGAAATATCATTAATTTCTTGGATGTGGAGTTGAGTAAAAATAGGGGTCACTTTTCAGCCAAAATACATAGAAAAGCTACATATTCCAACAGTTTTCTCCACTTCACCAGTATGCACCCCCTTCACCAAAAGAAAGCTGTTGTGAAGGGACAACTGGTGAGAGTGGCAAGAATGGTGACCTTGAAAGATGACTTTGAAGAAGAATGTGACCTGCTATACCTTATGTTTATAAGGAGAGGTTATCCTGCTTCCTTCCTAAATACAATTTTCCAGGAAGTAAAGGATAAAAGGGACAAAGAGATATATAAACCCATTTTGGGAAGTGACCTAGGGACTATAACACTAGACCTGGCCACTGACACAGGTCTTAATAACAACAACACAGTGACCGATGGTATAGGAAACATGGATCAAACTAGTTCTAATAGCACCGAGATAGATAGGAATTTTGCGACAGCTTTTATATTTACATATTGTCCAGAGGCACCTGAAATAGGTAAAGTAGTTAGAAAATATTGGAGTTATTTAACATTAGACAGGAATGTTGCCAATATTTTGAACTTTAACCCCATAATAATATTCAAAAGAGGTATTAATATGAAAAGAGTACTTGAAATGAAGGTACCAAAAAAACAAAATAGAAATGGGACGAGAAAATGTGGTGCTTGTAAATATTGTAAGTATTTAATGACCTCGGATCAATTTACTATTAGAACAATGACATACTCTGTTAGGGGATCATATACATGTGACTCTAAGGCTATTGTATATCTGGCACAGTGTGGGCAGTGCCCATCATTTTACGTAGGAAAGACGGAGAGACGTTTGCGTGACAGAATGTACAAACATTTATACGCAATCAGCAAGGGTAAAAACGATAATGCTCTGGCAAGACACTGTGCCAGGTACCCAGACCATGTATTTTCGTTCATGGTCATAGACCAAATTGTGAAAGACTTAGTGGATTTTAGCTTTGTGAATGACCAATTTTTAAAACTGGAACTGGAAAAGAAAGAATTAGCGTGGCAGCTTCGTTTAGCTGCAAACAGAGACCCAGGGTTAAATGAGTGTTGCTCAATTTCATGTATTTTAAATATAAAAAGTTTACTGAGATAGTTCATTTTCTTTTTTTGTTTGTGTATGTCATTGAATGCCCTTGAAGGTGTAACTAGAACCAAAACACAGCTTTGTAAGTAAGCAGTACTTAGCAATACTTACCAGCATTAGCATAGTTTAAGGTTTTATTATATATGACTTTTTAGTAGTACTTGTGTGTAGTTTTAAAGTATAGATGCAAGTAGAAGAATTTAGATATGATATGATAATATTATAACAGTGACTTATTTTCATGTTTTTAATGTAAAATCTTTTAAGTGAGAATTTTGGTCAGTCCTTTAAAAAACTTCTGGTTCAGTATTACATAAAAGAAGTTATTTGAGTGTATCGCTTTAAACACAAGGGATACAGCAATTAATGTAATTACTGACATCTGCCTTAACCTAGTGCTTTGTTTTAAAATGCTTTGAACTAGTGTTGTTGGTTGTCTGAAGAAGTTCTGATATTTATCAGAACGAAAAACGCTGGTGCAGCGTTTTACTTTTATTTTGGCTTGGTGAATAAAGCAGTGTTTTTATAACTTCTGGTATTAAGTACATTGGATTGGACTATAACCTACAGTTACCTGAACTTTTGTACCTGTATGTGCCTAGCCCTTGGAGCTGACTTACCAACATCTTTTTCTTAGTTTTCTGTGTGGTTTCTTTTGGTTGCTTAATGTAGGCTAAGTTATTAATGCATATATTTTTAGTAATAAGATGAAGGGAGGAAGGAATTCAAAAATGCTAAAGTTTTAAATAGATATTTCCAGCTGAGGGAATCGAAGGCTTTTTATACGTCTAATCAGATTACAAGTGTTTCTCTATCTTCTTCATTCATATAATTTATAAGAGTAAGTATCCTTTTAATATTATCCTGTGTGTGCCTGTTATATAAAAATCCAGTTTGATCATTATTAATTGTCTTTGAAAGTGGGATTTTCATTCTGTTAGCTAGGATTGACATGAATATTTTGTAATCGTTATTCAGTAATGATATAGGTCTGTATGAGGTGCAAAGGTCTGATGGTTTATTATCTTTTAGAATTGGTGTTATGACAGAATATTTCCATGAGGGTGGTACTTTTGCTTTTTACTGGACTTCTAGCAAAGTTTTATGAAAAAGGGAGATTACTGTTGAAGGGAAGAGTTTGTAAAATTCCGTAATTATACCATCTATCCCGGGAGCTTTGTTAGATTTACTTTCTTTTATCTTGTCAACAATTTCTTTGTAGGATATAGGTTTTTGTAGGTCTAGTTTTAAGATTTCTGGATTTTTTTTTATATTGATAAGGTTTGTATCTAAGTTTATTTGGTTGGTATCTAAATCTTCTTTTTTGAAGTGTTCCATATAATGGAACCAAAATGCTTTAAGGATGCCTCCTATAGCTGATACTTTTTTCCCCTTTCTTTTCATGCTATATACTGCTAATGTTATTTGCTTTAAATTGTATATTCATTTTTTTTTTTTTTTTTTTTTTTTTAATTTTAACATTTGTTGACCGGGAATGTCCAACTAGGTTCCACAGATCCTGTTTTCAGCAGAGGCCCGGGGAGAAATGCTCCAGAAGCATGTCTTTTCTTGTAGATAACTTATGTAGATATCTGGGGAAGGTGGCTAATGAGTTTATTTTTAATTTTTCCAAGGCTATACAAGTTTTGTGTGTTAAAATGTCATTATTTTTTTTATTTAATTCCTCTATTTCTTTTTTGATTTCTGGACAATTCTCATTTTTTTAGATTTTGCTGTCAAGAGTCTGGTTTAGAAGTCTAATGATTCAGATTCCCACTCTCTAACTTTGTTATTGTACCAGCTAAGGATTTTACCAAATAAATATGCTTTTAATGAGTCCCAAACAATGACTCTACTGATTTCTGTTATATTTTTAATTTCAAGAAATAACTGTAGTTCTGACAACATCCAGGGTCTGAACTCTTTAATTTTCACGATATATGATGGAATTCTAGTTGAGAGGATTAAAGGTTTAAACTCTATTTGAAGCTTCATTCTCAGAGAGTCATGATATGAGAAGGGGCATGGAATTATTGAGAAGTTGAGGATTTTTATTTGTAAATATGAACTATGAATAATTTGTCTGTTCTGGTTTGTGCTCCAAATCTATGGTCTTTATGGGAAAATAATAAGGATTTATCATCTTTTACTTTAAAAGTGTCTATTAAATGAAATGAATCAATCCATCTTTTTAAGGATTTTGAAATAGTTGCTATGCAAAAAGACATCTTGGTGGTTTCAGAAGCTTCTAAGGTACAATTAAAATCTCCTCCCAGTATAAGATTTCCTTTATAATTGTTGGAAATAAAATCTAGGTGTTTTTTATCTGTTCCTGCTCCAGTTCCTGGGACCCAATATAGATTAGCTAAGGTCTATATTCTGTTATTAAATTTAATTAAAACAAAAAGTAGACCTTCTTTGTCTTCATATTTATAAATAACTTTTGGAGTGATTATGTTTTTCTTCCAGAGAATTGATACTCCTTTTGTCTTTGTTCTATAGGAGGATTGAGCTAAGACTGTATAGTCCTTAGGGTTCCAAATAAAGCCATCCTTAGTCTTAAAATGCATTTCCTAGAGAAATACTACTTGTGCCTTATTTAGATTTAAATATTTTAGTAAGTTTGATCTTTTATTTGCATTATTTAAGCCATTAGCATTTAATGATAAGAATGTTAAATCCATTTCAAGTTATTGTTGGAAGAAACATTTTGCTTTTTTTTATTTTGATTATAGTAGTTATACCATATTCTCTGATAACATTGAATGTTATTTTTATGTGTGTAAACTTGGCATGTAATTTAATGTGCTTTCTTCTTTAAACACAAGTAGGGTAAAATTCTGGTCAGGCTTTAAAAAAGTACTTCTATAAAACATTAATTCTAAAGTATCAAATACAAGTAAATCTGAATTTCCCATTAAACATGGAATGAAAGTAATTCCTAGTCCAATAGATAAGCATAGATCTATTGGATTATCACTCATACCTTTAACCAGCAATATCAACTGAGCTCCATATGTTAAATTATTATATGGAGAATTTTCTTAAAAGAGATATGAAATTCTATATTATTCTATTATTATTCTATAGTATTTTATATATCAAAATGGAATGTTAGTAGTGTAAACAATTATTATGTTAACTAAGAAAATATCCAATATTTAGTTACCCTTAAGAGATCCCAAACATGTCAGATATGTCATTTCAGATATATTAAATGCAACAGAGGAGCAAACACTAAATAAGCCAACAACAAATAGATTATTACTAAAATAATTTGACTATAAGGACTCTGTAGGAGACAATGAGTGACTACCAATGAAATATGAATTTACTGTAGGCGTACTGTCTTCCTTTACTTTCCCATTTTTCAGCTCACCAACTTCAACTTACAGTTATGAAAAGACATGGCTTATCAGGGTGTATCCTGACTCTGAGAAGAGGCACCCTACATTGTAGTGTGCAGTGCTTTTACATCTTTATAGTTTTACAAAGCAGAGTCTAAGAATGAACTATGATCACCCTGACAATTCCCATCCTGCATAGGGCACCTCCTGCTTCCTGAATGGGTAATCACATCAGGTCTAGAATGAATGTGTAGGTATCCATATGGTAATCAAGAATTACCTTAGGTAAGTATTAATCAAATAGTGTTTAGAGCATCTTAGAGAGTTCTCGGGGCAGTTAGAATACTTTTAAGCCTCTCCTCCCTTGACCAAAAACAGAGATTTCCCTTCCCTTTCTTTCTCTTATTTTAAATCAGTACTAATAAAAGAAATTCAGCAAACATAGGTAAACAGAAATAACATTCAGTAGTCCATCCTGTACATGACTTGCAGTCCATTAAACAAGTCAGTGACTAACATCACTTTAGTAAACATTATAAAGACAAATAAGAAATAATTTCCTAGCTCTTTACATTTTCTGATAAAGCAAAAAGTTAACAATAAGCTATTTTAACTAAAAGTGTAAAGCATTTCAATTTTTCCTTGCATGTATACATTTCTACTTATATTGCAGTGTCAATAGCTGTCTTTGAAATCTGTACAATACTTCACTTCTTCAAATCATTCCTTTTTCAATTCTAGTTTTGTTTTGTCAAAACAGCAACAATATTTCAAGGGCACAATTAATATTTAGACTGATGTTTCAAATAAATAACTTGTCAGTTGCCAATTGAGTTAGTTTAGAATGTATGGTTAGTGCAAATATAGCAAGTTGCAAAAATAATATGTATTTTTGTGCGCTCTAGACTGTCATATGCAAGTGACATATAATTTAGCATATATAGAGCAGATAGCTTATAGATTCAGGTTGTTAAAGTAAGTTATGCTTATTAATCAGGCAGTTTCATTTAAGTTCATAAGCAATTTGGGGACATTTCAGTTGAGTTTCCAGGAATGTGTAGTCCAATGTGAGTAACTGAGTCCACTTTTCCTCAGAAACATGTGTCACAATTCATTAAACAGAGCAGAGTCTAACATCTGTCTAATAATCATTATAAAGACAAATAATCGTAATTTCCTAGCTCTTCAAACTTTCAGATATCGCAAAATGTTGACAGTGAGCTATTTTAACTGGAAGACTAAAACATTTCAATACTTCCTTGTGAATATACATTTTTACTTATACTGTAGTGTCAAGAACTGTCTTTGAAATCTATGCATTACTTCACTTCTTTCAAGTTATTCATTTTACAGTTCAGATTATATTTTGTCAAAATGTCAGTAGCATTTCAAGGGCACATTTAGTATTTAAACTGATATTTTAAATGAATAGATATCAGTTGCCAAGTGAGTTTGTACAAAGTGTGAGGTAACTGCAATGATAACATGCTGCAAAAAGTAATATGTATATTTTCATTTGCTCTAGAAACTGTCAGTTTCAAGTAACATATAAAATGTAACTTTTGCAGTGCAGACAGCTTGTGGAATCAGCATGTTAAACTGAGTAATACTTTTTAATCAAGCAGCTACATTTAAGTGCACATGTAGTTTCAGAACATTTCAGTTGTGTTACCATTAATATGTAATCCTATGAGGATAAATCAAAAAATATTTACAAATGGTCCTATTATGTATTTATTTTACCTTGCTTAGATTGTTTTTTTTTTTATTTTAATAACTAAACATTACTTTTTCTTACTATTTGTTATCTGTGAGGGTAAATGCATTTCGCAGGTTCACAGTGTTCTTAGAAACTGCAGCAATTGTTTACTGTTGCTTTGACAATGCAAATAGAATGTGAATAAAGCTTCACTTCTCTTAACCAACAGTACATTTTCCCTCCTTTTTTTTTTTTTTTTTTTTATATATTTGTTAATACTAAAAAGAATAATTCAAAGGACATATGTACATGAATGGAACATTTCAGAGTTAATCACAAACATGTCCCCAATCCCAATAAGCATAACAGTGACTATCATTAATCTAATAAATATTGTAATAACAATTACGTTCACTATTCCAATTAGTCTACCTTAAGACTAGATTATTTTAGACTATTATTTATCTATGTATAGATAGTGAGTTATTAAATATATACAGACTATATTAGTATAGTAAATAGGAGAGAATTTTGAAAGGGAGTTAAAGATGCAGTTAAAATAAATAATGTGAAAAGAGAGACAAGTGAAAGAAAAGAAAAAATAAGAGAAAATACATGTATGCTATCTATGTTGCTTTACAGTACAAATATTTTATGTGCTATATAACCCTCCTTATGTGAAAGAAAAGTACCCTGTTTTCCATACCTGAGGTAATGTGAAAACTCTCATGTTTCATCTATTTTCAAAAAATATAGATAAAGATTCCAGTAGTTAATTACCTTTGTTTTAAAATTCCAAGCAGTAAAATTGGTCCTTTAAAGTAATGTTAAAACAATTCATATCATAGTAGATGCTTTGAGAGATTTGGCTGTAACAGTATCAGCCTTTTGCTTCTTCTTTTTGACATCTGTCCAGACATTTGTTTCTTTTGTTCACTTGAGAGAAGATGACATCCAAGCCATATCTTCTGGTAAATTAATCACATTATTAGTTTTAATAAATGAAGAGGCTTCCTCTAAGTCAATAAAAGTCCTCATCTCATCGGCATACAGTATTCTTATCTTAGCTGGATATGCAAGTTGTGCCTTGATGTTATTTTGTTTCAGAAACTTTATCATTGGTCACACTTTTTTTCCTTTGTTCCGTTATTCTAGATGAATAGTCGTTATCAAATCTTATCAGGTACTGTTTATATTTTAGAGGTGCCTTCCTCCAAGCAGACCTTAAAATCAGTTCCTTGTCCAAGTATGAAGGAACTTTGATAATTATTGACCTAGATGGAGAGTTTGAGTTAGTGGCAGGTTTCCCAAAAGCTCTGATTGCCCTTTCAATGCCAAAGGAAAGTCCTTCTTTTAAATTTAAAAAGTCAGGGATCCAGCTTGATAAAAAGGAAATAATATCCTCACCTTCTGTGTTTTCACGTAATCCACAAATCCTAATGTTATTTCTCCTCACCCTATTTTTCAAGTCATCTACTTTATTAACCAACCAAGTGTTTTGTTTAAGAAGCAGTTCTTTCTGTGTTTCTTCTTCCTTAAGGCTGCTTTCTAAGCCATTTAGGGAAACCTCTATTCCTGTTATCCTTGTCTGGTGTTGTTGCAGCATTTCCTTGAGGGTGTCAGTCTGTTGTTGACTGCTTGTTTTAAGATTTTCTAGGTTCTTTTTAAAATCATCCATCTTCAAAGACAACTCCTGCAGGGTAGATGTCATCTGTTGTAGTTCCTTCTTTAAGGCAGCATCCTGATGAGAATTCCTTGATTTGCTCATTTTAACAAGTGAATATATCTCCAAGTTTTTTGACAGGAAATTATTTGTAAAACTTCACCAACGTTTCTAATTATGTAAATTAGTCTTTTATCTATAAGATTGTATACTTTGAAGAAAAAAAATGTTCCTGTCTTATTTAACTAGTTATATGGAGTTGTAAAATACTGCTGCTTTCAGTTAGCAATTCAGAATCTTGCCTGTTTTTATTATACTTAAGTACTAAACAAGCCATCTTACATTAAGAAAGACTCCCCTGCATCCTTGTGGCAAAAGAGTGTGGACTCAGCCTTGCCTGAGCTGTAGATTACTGGAGGAAGGCTCACTGTGTACTTTCCTATTGGTAGATTAGCTTGAAACTGTTTAATTTTACCTGTGTTTAAGCCTCGTGATTGCTCGTCACTGGGCATCGTGCAAAGAGGGTTAGTGGTGTCATTTATAGATGCAAATGCATAGAAACACAATGTTTTTCCCTATAAAATTGTTAGTGGAGCCTTCACAAGCTTCTCTTTTGCACTAAAGATAACTTCATTGCACACTGAGCAGCATTGCTACACCTATCAGCTACGACCTTCAGTTTAACAGCTCTTGATAGTCCTAGCACAAAAACTGGTCAGTCTAGCCTGCTTATTTCCCTAATAGCTCATATGGTAAAAACCTGCTATAATAGGCAATTTTCTATCATTTCTCCAGCCAGCCTGATTGACATAGGAATACTGAGGCAATGTAGTAATTGCCTCATGTATCCTGACAACCATTTACTCCTGCAGAAAACAACTACCATATGTGCGAGATGTGTTACACTATGAAATCAGAATCACTTCTCTCACTAACAACAAATCAGATAGCAAACAGGTTGTCAGTACAAACTTTTCACATATCATTCAAACTTAAGACATGACACATAGAACAACATACATGGAGGTACTCACTAGAAGTCTACCCAAAGTTCAGAGACCTCTGAAATGTAAACAAAGCTCACACACTGCTAAGCAAATAGAAGCCACTACACATAATAACACATACAAATGTGTCTCAACAAATAAGCCACAAAGGCAAAACACCTCTAAACCAAATATTCTGATCATAGGTGACTCCATTGTTTGACACACAGATGATTCCCTCACCAGGTTGGACAAGAAGAAGGACATGATCAGCTGCCTGTCAGGTTCCAGGTTCTGTCACATCATGCATGCACTCAAGTCCCTCAACAAGTACTGTTAGACTTGGTCATAGTACATGTCAGGATGAATGATTTGAGACATACCTCTCTGAACTATATGAAGAGAGAGACATGACTGAACTTTCAGATTATGTGTCCCAGGCAGGTATGTCCCTAGCCCTAAGCAGCATTCTACCTTTTCCCAGGATGATGCCACAGTATAAATAATAAATGATAGACTTCAACAATTGGCTTAGCTTCTAGTGTTAGTCCAGGGGGATCCAGTATCTCTCAGCCTGGGATGACATGGTCGACAGATCACACTGCTTTACCAGAAATGACCTGCACCTCTCTGTTCTAGGTTTTTGGAAACTGACAAAGGTGCTTGCCTCCCCCATAGTGTCTTTTTTAGGCAATGTCAAAACAACATTTCTGACGTAAAAAAAGAATCACCTGAGGAAAACACAAAGTTCTGTTGCTTAATGCTAGACTTCTAAACATGAAGCTACAGTTCCTGGAAGAACTCCTCACTTTGCAGGATGCTGATGTCTGTGCAGTCATTGAGACATTGCTCAAGGTTGTGGAGAGCACCCTGGCTGTGCAAGACTGCAATGCCTTTTATATGTTCAGACCGCAAAATGAGCATGAAAGAACCAAAGGTGGAGGAGTATTCATCTTCATTAAAGCCAAGTACACCTCAAGAGTGGTTGAACAGTATGATTCTCTTGAACTACTCCATGTCCAATTAACTCTAGGCAAAATATCCTACCATACAATTGCTAGCTATAGGTCCCTCACCATGAACCAAAAAAAGCGCACTGCCTACCAGGACTTACTGGAATCACTCTCCATGCAGCTCAACACCTTAGTCATGGGTGATTTCAACTATCCTTCCATCAACTGGGTAGCATATATGAGTGCAAACACTATCGCCCAGAGGTTCCTGATCTTTGCTAATTCAAATGCTCTGGAACAGATAGTCTGCACCTCCACAAGGGGCTCAAATGTCCTAGACACTGTATTCACCAACATGGGCATTCCCCCATGTGATGCCTTCTCTGGTATAGTCGGATCATAAAACTGTCTCACTCAAAGTAAATATTAGACCTGACACCCCCCACAGGAGCAAAGAAAACTGAATAACTTTTCCAAAGCAAATTTCAGACTACTATGCGAAGGTAAAAGAAATTTTATACCCCGCCGCACTCATAGACAGCAATGACTCCTATGAAGAGGTATACTCAGATGCCCTGTTCAAACACTTAAACAGCTGTATAGATTTGGCTGTACCTGACAGGATCAAAACCAAGTCCTTGCAAAAAAACAATCCACCCTGGTGAACCTCAGGTATAAACAGGTTATATATCAAGAGGAAGAAAATGATGTCTAAGAATAAGAGGGAACTAACTTAGCAGAGGAAGAATTCCCTGCTCAGCTTGAACAAGCAAATTAGAAATTCCATGCTGAAATAGTGCTGCTAGCTAAGGATAATCATAAGACATTATTTAATTACATCCAGAACCTAAAAGGGAATGCTCAGCTTTGTGCAGAACTGGTAATAGATGGTACCACTCATACTGCATTGGAGGAATTTGCCAACTTGCTAGCTGACAGATTTGGTGCAAACTTCACTCCCCTGGCCCCACAGGCCATACCCCAAAGCATACCCAACACCAGTCTTCTGCTTATCATCTCTAGAGATTAGGTCTTATCTGCACTCTCCAAGGCCAAAAACATGGTCTCAATGGGACCAGATAACATCCCAGGATACTTATTAAGCAATCTAAAACAGGACCTAGTAGACCCACTTAACACTCTCTTTAATCATTGCCTGAGAAGTGGATTTGTTTCAGTGGAGTGGAGAACAGAATCAGTAATCTTCTTGCACAAGAGTGCTCATCAACAGACCCTGGGAACTATAGACCCATAAATCTAACCAGTCTCATATGTAAGGCCATGGAAAGATTCTTAATGGACCTTATCAACAAGGACATAGGTGATTTTCAAACTCTAGACTCAACCCAATTTGGATTCATTAAGGGTAGATCATGTTTATTATTCCCGGAGGACTTCTTCAAGAAAGTCACCAAAGCTCTGGATGAAGGTAAGACAGTGCACACCACCTATCTTGACCTGGCCAAGGCTTTTGGCACAATCCCCCACTCAGATATCATTGAAAAACTCTCTCAGGTTAAAAAAAAATTGGGATTAACCCTTACATTACTAGATGAGTAGCCAACAGGCTCACTGACAGAAAAAATACTCTCAAAGTTGGTGACTCCGCCTTTACCAGTAGACTCGTCATCTTTGGCATACCACAAGCTTCTATGCTGGATCTTTTACTGTTCAGAATCTTCTTCTTGGAAGTCCAGACTAAATTAGACAGCCTTTGGTTTACAAAGTTCACTGATAATTGAATATTGAGTCACCCAATGATGTTAACATACTACAGGAAGGGCTAACACAGACAAATGACTGGTGCCAAAGCCATGGTCTAAAACTAAATGCAAACATGTGCATTATTATTTCCTTTGCAAAGTAGAATTCTCCACTAACTACAGTATTTACAACACCCCCCAAACTTAAACCCAGTGGTGCAAGACCTAGTAACACGGGTGGATATTCATCTAAACTTCAACCATTAAGTTTCCTCTGTGGTAAGGAAAGCATTCTACATTGTACATCTCATAAGTAAGGGCATCTCATCCAGGTCTAAGGATGTTATAGCCCCACTGAACACAACCCTCATCAGACCACTAATAGAATACAATGCTCCCTTTTGCATGTACATCAAAAGACACCTGCAGCAGCTGAAGAGACAACAGAGGTTCTTCACCAAGAAAATACAGGGCCTCCAAGCCATGGCATACGCGGATAGACTAAATGCCATGTCACAGTACTTTGTATTATATAGCCTACTGTGAGGAGACTTGTGCCTGGCCTATAGGGTAGTCTCCAACCCTGCCCTGATGGACATGCTTCACATACGCAAATCCAATGGCAGAAGAATGACTCACTCTAAGGATCTTAACCTAGCCTGTGACATTAACAGAACATGCTAGAGAGACAAATATGTCTTCCAGGGACTGAGAACTTCCAATTCATATGAAGCCGAAGAGCTCTTCAGTGACTCTATAAAAGCACAACCTAGACAAATGGATGGGAGACCACAAATTCACCCCGAGAGTGGCACCCATGTCACTCATGGACAACGGGAGTGGGTGTTGACCATAGACTAGCTCTGCAAAATATGTTCACTTAATAAGGACAGATGGGGGAACTTGCAATTAACATGATTAGGCTTCGAAGGGCTCTACAACTGTTAGCTTATTAACCTCCTATGAACCTGTGAACTTAAGTTTTACAGTGTACAACATTTGCTAGACATGCTGTTGACCTGCCCTAGTCTTAGATAAATGTGTTCTGAGCTTCAGTCCCTCATGTGTGGATCCCTTCATCATTTTCCACCTAGACAGTCTCACACAGTATAAATTCTTCCTTTATGCATGAGGTCATGACAGAGACCTCATTAAATCAGTCCATATATTTTCCTACTTTCTTCCCCAACTCCCAAAACTAGGGGGGAAGGATCCTACATTCTTTGGATGTGCATAGACAATTGAATTACTACTTAGACAGAACCAAGAGTATTAGGAAATCAAATAAACTCTTTGTAGCCTTTGCCAGTAGATCTCAGGGTAAACCAGTTTCTAAGGAAACCACCTCCAAATGGATCTTCCACTATATTCTTTTACAGCCATCATGGTAAGAAATACCCTTATGCTGTGAGGACACATTTCCACCAGGGCTACTGCTGCTTCTACTGTATTTCTTAAAGGGGTGCCCATGAAGGAAATTTTGAAGGCAGCAACTTGGTTTTCAGTGCATACGTTTACCAAACATCACCATCTTTCTTCCTTTTCCAAGTCTAGAGCAGGATTTGTCAGTGCCATCTTGCAGTGCATCCTTGCTGCTCCTAAATCTTCTAATCACCCTTCCTTTCAGCTTTGGGAACCATCCCACATGTTAGGACTGCAACAGTGAAACACGAAGAACACAATACAGTTGTGTATACTTACCATAAACGTAGATGTTCAAGTGTATTCATTGTTACAGTATTCTTTCACTCTGTCCTCACCCCTGGGCCTACAGTGTAGGCTGGGACATTCTCCTTGTCATTCAAGTTAACCCTCTTTCTACTTCTCTTTTTTCCCTGGATTACAGGGTCCCAGACACTTGAACTTAGGGGCACTCCGGGGGGGGGGGGGTTCCATTAGGGGAAAGAAAAATGCTGAGGTCATGGTGTCAGCCAATAACCCTTGTGCCAAGGTATGGTGATGCTGGGTGGGATACACACTGGCTCCAGGAAGAGGGAAGTTGTTCCATGGTGGCTGGGTCATCCAGGAGCTTCCATGACAGGAGGTCCCAAAGGTTAGGACTACAACAGTGAATACACTCGAACATCTACATTTATGGTACGTATACACAACTGTACTTTGCCATTTCAGCTACCCTGGATTGCTCATTGCTTCCTCTTGGGTCCCTCTGTTGTTGCTCCTCATGAAGTCACTAAGGATCTAGAGACAGGCACATCCACTGTGGCTGTTTGGATCTGCTCTTCTAGCAAGGGAGAACAACTCTTTTCAGTATCTGAGGAGGGAGTAGATAATGCTCTGCCATGAAGCCACTCTGAGAACTTGATTTCTAGAGAAGGGACTGGTTGCCTGATTGGTCATTTTCTCAGGGGGTCTCCCAGGAAAATAAAAGAAAGAATTAAGCATTTTTTCTCTCTTGCATTACAAGGGATTGACAGGGAAGATTGATTAGGTTTTTTTAAGAGTTTATTTCAAGCCTTTCAACCTTTATATTCAGAGTCGTCCCTAAATTTAAAAAGAGAAATATTTTCTTCTCAAGTTATGATCCTCAGTCAGAGGACACACATTAGATTTAGATTATGTGATGTGGTACCTAAACAAAGAGGAGGGAACCAGATTCTCCCCCTTTGCAGACTAGATATGCCTGGGAGCAAGCATCTCAGCTCATTCTATCCTTACAGGCTACTTACATTTGTCAGAGTAGAATATGTTCCAGAAAACCTGAGCAGGGCAGACAAATGGAGCCTGAACCTGTGGTGCATCTTCAAGGAATAGATCCAGCCATAGGTAGCTCATTAAATAGATCATCACACCTCCATTCACAACAGACAGTTAAAGAAATTCTGCTTCAGGATTCCTTCCTCAAAGGCCTGGAAGACAGATGCCATTTCATTCTCATGGATGGGGATATTTCTGTAGGCCTTTCCACCATTTCCTCTGATAACCAAGGTCCTTCTAAAGATTCACAAAGACTCTTCCAAGATAATTGTGGTAACCCCCTTCTTGGCTCAAGCAACAGTGTTTTTTTTTTTCTTTTTTTGGAAAATGGCTAAAGTTAATTACGGCAAGCTTTTTCACAGGATAGACTTAGCAGGATTTTGGTTGTTTGATACATTCTCCAATCTAAATGTCTTCATCTCCTTGCCCATATGGTAGAATTTTAATATCTTTTAAGTACCTGCTTTCTGAGGTCACACAGCAAGTATTAAAGGAGGCTAAGAAACTTGCAACTAAATAGTTGGCGGAGTGGTAAAAATTTTCTAGTTGATGATAAAGTAAGGACCAGGATTCTTTTCAGGCCCATGCATCTTGTTCTATAATATTTGTGTGAGTTATCTTCTGGCCTATCTTACTCTTTCAATATTCACCCTTCAGCCATTTCTGTTGTTTGCCCCTTAATCCCCCTTTATGCCCTGCCTCAAGTGAAATGGTTCTTTAAAGGGGTTTTACATATCTGTCCACCCATAAAACAGGTAGCTCCTTCTTGGGATCTTAATCTTACACTTTTTCCTTTTGAAGTTACTGTTGAAGCTCATTTGAGGTTCTTATCTTTAAAAAAAAGTATTACTCATTGCTGAGACTTCTGCAAAAAAAATATCTGTGTTACAAGCTGTTATAGTGATTCACCCCCATCTAATCTTTGACAAGAATATAGCAACTTTGAGAACAACTCTTTCATTTTTGCCTAAAGTAATTTCATAGTTTACCCTATTCCAGCCAATAAATCTCCCGGTTTTCTATCCACGATGGAAACAAATAGGAAAGAGAATTTTATACACTCTGGCAACTCGGATTCTACAATGATAGGACAAACGCCTTCGGGAATTATAACAATTTTTTATTTCCTATGAAGGTAAGAAAAACGTATATTCGGTGTTGAAACAGACAGTTTCTAAAGGATTGTAGCATGCTATTGCTTTTTGTTATTTACAGTAACAAAAACACTTCTGGATGCAGCAAAGGCCTACTCTACCAGGGCTTTGGCTTCGGGTTTAACATAGCGAGACAGCTTTAAAAAAAGCAACAGAGAAACGAAGATCTCCGTTGCTTTTTTTAAAGCTGTCTCGCTATGTTAAATTCTTTTAACATAGCAAGGCACTTCCTAAAAAGCAACAGAGATCTTGCTTTCTCCATTGCTTCCACTCACAGCTCTGATGTACTGCATAAGCATACGCATGCTCAGTACATCAGAACTGCCGCAGAATACCAGTCAGCTGCGGAAGGGCAGCACGGAGGCATTATACAATGCCATTATTTAAGAAAAGTAAGTTTTTTTTTTTCTTAAATAATGTCATTGTATAATAGCAATAACCCACTTCTGGGTGTGGGTAATGCAGGATTTACCCACGGTTATCTTTGTTTGGCCAGTTGGGCTTTGCCCTTGTGACTAAACCACACCAACAGTGGGTAAATCCAGCATTATCCACACCCAGGCTTGGGTTATTGCTTAATTATTTCACAATTTAAGCACAGCATAGACCATTGTGTTGATTTGTAAATTTACACAGAGACTGACAAGCATGTCCATTATGGACAGAGGTACTTTGTAAACATCTGCCCCTCAATGTCCTACTTGTAACCAGGGTGTCATTATTCTTTTGTGAAAACTTCTATAGGTTTAGAAACACAAACCTGGGTTATTAGTGTAGTAAAACTTTTTTGAATTTTGTAATCTATAGATTGTACTGTAGGCATGCAGTGATTGATATGAACAGCAAAGTGCCATTATTATAATGAGGAGAACGTGATATGACAATATTGTGTAAACTAGGAAAGCCATGTGACAAGCATCTGAACCAGGCAGTATGGAAACTGGCTGAACATACATCCGTATAATAAATACAAAAGTAACAAATATTTTTATGTTCAATCACAATAGCCTGTGACATAAAAGAATTGAATATGTGTTGTACTAACATTATTGTATGTATACAACTGTATGTATTACCTACCCACAATTAGTACAAGTCAGTAGACTCCAAAATGTAAACATTCTGATGATGTCTGCTGATTATAAACTGTTGCAAAGAAATGTCTATCTGCACTAGTTTCTACAAACTTAGGCTAAAAGTGTGTTGTAACAAAAAGACCCAAGGTGTCATAGGCAGATGCAATACCAATATTGAACTGAAGGACTTGCTGATTATGAACTGTTGCAAAGAAATGTCTATCTGCAGAAGTGCCAGCAAACCTAGGACATAACAGGGTTTTAACAAAACACACCAAAGATGTTGGAGACAATATTGAAATAAAGGGAATACTACACAGTTCATAAACAAAAGTACAAACACTGACACAGCACACATCCACTCAGTCTGTGAATAGTCAGACTATACATAACAAACCATTACCTTGAAAAAACAGGCACACATACAAATATATACACCATGCATTAGAAGCAGCAGCCAAAGCAGAAAAAATTTGCATATTAAACTCCCATCTCAACATAAGTGTGACAAATACTACAACCAAACTGTTATTTAAGTTATGGAGTACATTTTAAAAACTGTGTGCTGAGAAAGGGCTTAATGATACATGATATTTCAACGTTTTTGTATTTAAATCACAGTTTTAAGCACAGCTGTAATTTGATTACATCACTTACCTTACTAATGCATGATGGTTATTCATGCATTCTAAGCAATATACATGGTGATGTGAAAAATACAGGCCTGTAACAAGGATCAAATACATTTCATTTCATTAAACAGAAAAAGTAATCAACATACCTCACTCCCTTTGCTGCTCCTCCAACTTGTGCATCAACTTAATGCAGAGTGGAGAATTCCTGGTCCTGTCCTCATCTCCTGAAAAGTAAAAGATCAGCTATGAATGATGTATTCTTCAAACAACAGCGATATACATTTCTCAGAATAGTTTCTAAACAATGTTGAAGAACATTAGATAACCACCATACACATTTTTCAAGGTTACATACAGCTTTTAACATACTTGAAAAAAATTATTAGGCACGAGATTTAAATCCGCAGATACAGCTTTAACCTTGACAACTACCTGCCTAGCTAATCCACCTTGACTGAAAATGTGTGTATCATGAATGTGGTAAAAAGTCTTGTTTTTATGATATCACCTGGATGGGGGATGCTCTACTAATATGGATCATGGCTTAGGATTTCAAATAATGAAGGTGTGCTGGTTGTGTCGGTAAAGTGTTATCAAACATTAATATGTCAACACTGTGATCATAAACATTAACAGTAATCTAAAATCCATTCCTCAGACAGTGAAACAGTACCATATATCACAGAGCTACTGTTAATTGAAACACACAAGTTTTTATAAATGAGTGACCCAGTAAAGTATGTATGAGGACTAAGATATGTTTTGGAAATGTACACATCAGTAAGCAAATACATACATCTTCCTTATTCTGCATTTCAAATGTTAGTCTTCCCATCCCAGTCCCTCAAAAGATAAGTATGATGTTGTTCTTGAACTGAATGTAATAATTAATAATGTAACAGAAATTATAGCACTTTTAAAAATAATCCCATATTGTCAAAAGCATTTGCCAGACATAACAGTCTGTAGCAAGATTTGCTAACCTTGCACTTAAAGAGATGCTGTTAACAGACCATTACAGATTAAGAATATATTCTTAGGAATTTGACAAATAACTGAGTTATTCTCAACCATGCACAAAATAAACATTAATATCAACAAGGTGAATATGCTTCTCTAAAATAATGCTATGGGTGAAAAAAACAAAGCAAACAATTTAAGATTGGAACCCACAGCACACCAAACTGGAAGCATGCTAGCTGGTTTCCTTATAGGCCGAACAAACAGGCAGCACATTTTTTTTCAACAAACAGGTACTGTTTTACTAACCCTGCAGTTAAAGAGCTGATGTTACTAGAGCATTATGGATTATGGACATCTTTGTAGGAATTCGAAAACTAACTCTGTTATTTGTAACCATGCACAAATAAATGTTAATATCAATAAGTGGAATATGCTTCTCTACATAATTGCTATGTGTGAAGTAAACCAAAATAACAGTTTCAGAAATGATTCCCCTATGTGGATTGGAACCTACAGCATGCCAAAATGTAGCCATGGTGATTGGTTCTCTTACAGGACAAGCTGGAAGGCTGCTAATGTTTCTTCTTAACAAACATATACTGCTGGTGTTTATTCAAATTCCTGCACAGAACAGATGAATACAGAAACTTCAAACACTTAATGGACATTTTGTTCTAAAGAAATGACAGCTATCAACACATACCTGAAAACATACGTTTAAGCACTCAGACAGGCATTCCTTTTGGCTTAAGTAAATGTGACAGTATTAAGAAATGTGGGAAATGATGTTGCTATATGTTGTAAAACTTATGTACAGTTACAAAGTTCTTAATTATGTATATTATAAACATTATTTAAGAAAATAACAGCAAGGGAATCAAATCACGATTCTCAGAACAGCAGTTGCCGTGTCCACTTAATTATCACCATGAGCTTGTTATCGCAGCAGCTACTTAATGGTTATAAAAAATATCTATATGATATATATGGAACAGAGATATCTCTACATTCTGAAGGAATCCTCAGGCGTATGTAGAATATTCACACATTCTGAAGGGATCCAGGGGCTGTCTCTATACCGCAAAGACCCTCCAACGAAGCCCCTCTGCATCATTCCAATGCAGGTCCTCATAGTGTTGGAGAACATGCACTCCATTACAGTAGATCCCTGTACTTCTTCAGCATTCTCTCACAATCATGTTCCAGGTGTCTATCATTGTGAAGTTCTTTGGCCTGGCTCTCATCTGATGTTCCACTCCTGCATACACAGTCAGCATCTGGGTGATCTCCTCCTCAGTCCAGTTAGGGGCATGGACATATTTCAGCCTCCTTGATGTAATCATCTTGATCATCCAATGAAAAATGTCTGATAAATGCAAAATCAGAAAAATGCTTACTGTGGTCCCACTCAGTTTGCATGTAGCATTGGTCTGATTTGTAAATGTATCACAATCAATATTTGAAAGTGGTGCTAATTTCATATAATCAGATCATTGGAAGATAACTGGCACATGCCACACATGGTACCATGTATACATACTTATTGGGTATTTACACAGTATACCTGGATGTTAAGCTGTATGTAGACAATTTATACAGAGTTACGCAAATGGGGTTCCAAAACCTAGACTTTTAATGCACCTCATTAATTATGTATGGCATAAATGGTACTTAAAGATGGGTGCACATTAAGTGCACTTACTTTCAGTGATTCTGAGTGAGAGGTACATTGGCAAGTTATATCATTTCTGTCTGGGTGATTATTACATCTGCTAAAGCTACTCATTCTCAAAGGTACCTGTTTATTTATTTTTTTAAACGTGTATATTAGCAGAATTTGTTATAAGTTACTGAAGTGATATTTGACTGACCTATATGAATACAGGTGTTGCTATTTTCATTAATTGATTTCATTCCCATGTGCATTTGTAAAGACAGATTTGCAATGCAAATCCAAACAGTACATAAGGACAGATTTATGGATCATCCATGTTTCTTACTGGCAATTCTTTTTACTATGGCTACAACTACAAAGACTTATGGATTCTGACACAATCCGCAGGCACTATGTTCTTTCGATGTCACTGATACTTCTTCATTGATGTTTTTTAAAAAGTGTTAATAATGTTGTCTGTTGCTCTTACAGATATTTCTTCATTGGTGCTTCTTTACAAAAGTCTTATCACCACTGTCTCAATACACAAAGGATCTATACTGTCTGTGGCTTGGCTAAGGATATTGAGGTTTTCCAGTGCTTTCCGCATGTTGTTCAATTGTTAGTTTGTGCAGTATTTTCATTTAAAATGCTTGCAGACTCCCGTGGCATGATGTTGTTTTTTTTGGACCTCTGTTCAACATATATGTACTGTGTGGGATTTTAACCTCACTCACTGTCTCTAAAGATGTTCCAAGTTATGTTTATTTTACAAATGTCTTGTACACAGGCATTGTTATTACTTTTTATGTGTCATATTAGTACTTCAGTGTTTTAAAGACTTTTGCATTGCACAAGAATACATACTGTTTATGTTGACATACTCTGTCCACAGAATTATCTTCATAAATGGGGTCACAGAGGAATATGATCATGTGTATATTGCTGTCTTTCAGATGGTCAACCATTCTGGAGTTACAATTTCTGCCCACAGGAAAATGACATCATATTCAATGCTCTTAAACAAAATTGACAGACTCATTGGTTATTCTGACAATACAGTTTGGAGAAGTGAAGTCTGGACCAACCTTACCAACATGATAAATGTGGTTGAAGGTCACAACAGATCCTGTGATGCCTGTCAATCACACTGCTCAGACATGATCCTCTGTGCAGCCAAAACATTGAGACAATATGAGAAATCAGGGGATAACTACCTTTGGCCTCCTGAGGACACATCAGAATATTTCTGGCCTCACTGCATACAGCAAGAGGAGAGGGATACATACTGAGGTGGCATAAAAGCTGGAGTTCCAGGCCTAACTTGTATACCTTTACTTCCATGACATGGGTGAGTATAGAGAAAAGCAATGCATATTGCTATAGCATGCATATTCATGTATTGTCATTTTTTTACAGCAGCAAATTTGAGTCATGGTATTGACTAATCCCTTGTATGTAACATGAGTATTGAGCATGTGAAGGACATCCACATCAAAATCCAAAATAGCCCCATAATTCCCAGCCTTCATCACACCAATAACTGAGTACAATGCACCCTTCTTCATGTACCTCCCTGCACATTGTCCACTGATGTGTAACTGAAGTTTACTACCTTTTTCACAATGTGCTTCCACACAGCTTATTGGCCATACATTAACATGGCTGTTTGACGGTGTGGAAGACCAATCAAGTTGTTACACCAGATGCATGTGTGCTACCTGTTTTAGTGATGCACAGACTACATACATAGGTATTTGACAACATTAAAGGCATGGATAACATTCATGACAGTGGGAAATGTGCTATATATATATATATATATATATATATATATATATATATATATATATATATATATATATATATATATATATATATATGTATGCCATGCACACCAGTCAACTAGCCTGTATTGCTCATAATGTCACATACAGACATAGCAATGTCCCTTTTAATGCATCCAGCAGATGTTACAGTGCCAGAACAGTGTGTTTGATTACCCTCATAGAGTGTGAACGTATCATAATAGTTGTACAAGTGTGATTGTGTAGAATCATCTCATATCACTCTAAATCACATATGTTATATCAGAGGCATAGGATTACTGATATTGTCCATGATTGCAGTTGGTTATTTTAATGTTGTCCATGAGCCTTTACCTATGCACACTTGCTGGAGACATCCCCTGAGATTGCATTCATATTCAGGCAAATCAGTTTGCACATCTTCACAATATGCACCCTACCTTAATTGTATGTGAGATCCCTGACAAAAGTCCTTTGCATTATTTATGTAAGGATGCTTATCTCACACAGACATTCCCCCCACTGTTATTTCACCTTGTGCGACAGTCACATAATACACATTTTCATTGTGCAGTCTCTAATGTACCTTATTGATATGTGATACATGATTGGTCCATTGACATACCCACATCTGCTGTATGTTAAGTTGTATGACCTGTCCTCTTTCCCTGTGTTCATTCCTACAATTTATATGTGTGCCCCTATTCATTACACACACATCTCCTGAGTGTTTATTTTCAAGACAGTCCATGTACCATTACAGATCATTTACACAGCTTCAGAACTGAATACCAGGAATGGTATATCACAATACTCTGCACTATAGATACATTGTCGTGTACTGTGTTTGGACCATATGCTTAACATTCAAAGCTCTCAGCTGTCCAGATTTTTACAGAATGTTCAGGTGTGTTCCTTATCAAATTTGTGGTTTTCTGCCATATCACTGGGATGATCTCAGGACTGATGTGACTCAAATTACATACTTTTGAGTTTCCTACTACAAATTCTTCAGAACATGTATTAACACAAACCCCTGGTTATTCTACCACATTTCTATAGGGCAAATATGTCCCGATCTCTGTCATTGTCCCCCCATTATGTTAGCCTGTGTCTAGATGTCTTGCACTAAGAGATTGAGAGCTATCTGTGAAGCCCTGGTGATCAGTGTGGCTTTCAATGCAAAACCATGGACTTTCAGTGTTCTGATTTAAACAGCAGTGCTATCTGTGTTTGATTACATTGTTTCCTGGCCAGCAACAGTGTTTCCAACCATAAAACCTCACTTAAATGAGGGGGGTGGCATGAAAATGCATCACATGCTGCTCCTCACTGCACACCACCGAGCAACACTGTGCACACAGGTAAACTCCATGTAGGCTTTGCACAAAGCCTACACAGTGTTTATTGAATCCCAGGGAGAAACTTTAGCTGCTTTTCTGGATTATCATTGTAATCATGTGGTCAAGAATGAACCCCGTATATTTACGGATTTGTGGCACTTTCTAGAACTATTAAAAGATATCAGCTGTGGTACTGACATAACACTAGGAACCATTGATGTGATTAAACTTTTTTCTGTGATACCCCATGAAATAGGGCTTGAGATATTTTTTGGATTGTCTTATTAGAGACAACCACCTGGTTATTGTGCATATATGTGTCATTATGCAGTGGCTTCAGTAGGTTTTATCCAGCAATTATGTATATTTTGATGGTGAGTTTTTTCAACAAATTTCAGGGAATAGGGACAGTGCCTCAGAGGGTACCACTATTATTTTTTAAATTTACTTTTCCATGTGACCCAAATGTCACCAATTATTTAGATGTGCCTTTTGAAAAGGAAACTTTAAGGAATATGTTTACATCTAATATTTAAGGAAAAATTATTCCAACACATTGTTAAATGTTATGCATTTTCATACTTGTCACCCCTAAGACAAAAACAAAGTGTCATCAAAGGCCAAAGGGTACATTTATTGAGGCTAAGTTCCGAAGACAACAAATTTACAAAAGAACTAGAATTCCTGATGAATTTATTTAGGAAAGGGTGTTACCCTGACAGGTTGTTAAATCAAGTAAGATTTGAAATTGTGGAGTGGAGGAAAACAAGACATGCCCCTATTTTACATTCTTTACCAGGAGATGGTTGTTTATATCAAAACAGGACAATTGAAAATTTTAATAATGAGATATGTACATGTAAGGAAGGAACTAAGTTAAAGCATTAGAATTCCATAGCTCCCAGTTTGGTAAAAGTTATTTACCAGCTGGAAAGCAATATTAACTAAAGAATTAAAGAATGTATTGGGGAATGTGCCCAATGTAGTATATAGTAGAGGAAAATACATAAAGAATTTTTTTGGAAAACGGGCCCATGAGAACTGCTAACAAGTTAGTGCCAAAATGCAAATGTTGCAAGTGCTGCAGGTTCATCAACGATTGGCCTGTTGTTACATTAAAAGGATTCAATAGGACTTTAAAATGTCTGGGTAGATGTAATTGCAACATCAAAGTGATACTGTATTTAGCTATATGTATTTCATGTTCTGCATTCTGTGTGGGTAAAACCATGAGGAAATTAAAAAACAAAATATATGAGCACATGTACAATATAAAAAATGTAGGAAGATATATGCTTTACATAAACATTCATTTGTTTGTACATATTTCAATAAATTCTTTTTTTTCATTTTTGATGGAGTAGAAATAACTGATAGAGGGGAAGATTTTGACAACTTTTTTGGAATTTAAAAAGTTTATGTGGCAAATTAGATTAAACACAACTTAGTTACTTGGAATTAATAATATATTTGTTTTGCGTATTTTTTTAAATGAAGAAGAGAATGATGTGAATTTTGTATTGCAGATTTGATAGTTTTTAACAATGTCCAAGTCATTGTCATAATCGTTTTTATTAAGGTTAAGTTTACATTTAAGGGAATAATTTTTTGCTAAGGTTGTTAATTAAGTAGCAAAAAATGAAAGAAATCCCAATGGCAAGACTGAAGTAAAGTCCTTTAATAAAACCACACATTAACAGGTATGAAACAGGTGAGCGCATTCGCACAAAGTGCTTCTTCAGACAAACATTTCAGATAACACAACCACATTATATACAATTTAAAACTGACAATTAGCCTATCAAATAAAAGCAATAATTACCTAAGCAAATCCTTGGACTTCAGCACAGGTTTTAAAGAAACCTTACCATTTAGTCCAGGTTTCTTGTCAGCCAAAAATTTTAAAATCCAGTGTAACTCTCTCTCCTCGGTAAAATTCCTGAGGTTCCCCCACCCCGTGAGTCCTCTGGTATAACTTCAACTGCTTTGAAACCAAAACTATGTGTAAAGCCAGACTCTAATGCATGTTTTGCCAAGACATTAGTGGAATCACATGAATTTAAGCATCCAGTCTTTAAACAGCTTTTTTCTTTTAGAGTTACTGCAGATTGTAGAACTAAGAACTTGGTTTACCTTGCTACTTGCAAAGAATGTACCAGTTTTTATCTGGTTAAGACCAATAGGATGTTCTATGAAAGGATTAGCGGACACATTTATGCAATTAAGAAAGTTGATTCCTAATTGATTGACCTGTGAGGACATGGCAGAAGCAATAAAGGTAGGTGCTCAATTTAGGGCTTAAGGATGGAGTGTACAGGAGTCCAGAATAATCACTGGACTTCTTGTAAAGTGCCACAGCTGTAGGCTATTGCAGGGAGACTATAACATGTCACAATATAAATCAGAGGTTTGCAATAGTCTTGCCAGGCTGTCTCCAGTGAGACTGGCATTCCAAGGACTGGAGAGCAATGCGGGCACCACTACAAAAACCTGAAGGCACAAGCAGGCATAATTAAAGCAGTGGCTTGATGAGTTTAGGACTGTTTGCATCCCACAGTTGTGTAAGTATACAGATAAAGATACTCTAAATTATATAGAAAGCTGGATATAGCCAAGACTGGTATGAATAATGCTCTACTCTTTTCCTCTCATTTTTATTTTACAACCTCCCAGGAGATTGCATTGAACAGGGAAGCCCAAGCTGAATGTTTGGAAAGACAAGAGAAGCAAGTGGTATGCATTCAGCACAAAATAATTATTGGTTTATCAAACGTATTACTCTTCTATACATTAGTAGTAAATTAAGCATGCATATCTTAACTGTAAAAGCAGGCTTGCATGCTTTCATTCTGTAGCTTAAGGCAATTGTAATAGTGTATTCAGATGTTATGGGCTGAAATCCCACAAGTAAAAGATATATTGTAAAATAACTAAAAAATATTACATAATGATTTCAACAAAATTGCCTAAATGCCATAGTGTTAACTTAATCTGTATTATTTGAAAGAGCATATGTGCAATATATGCATCTAGTAAGAATTATTTGAAACAATTATCAGTCATAGTTTGTAGCTGTTAAAAAGTATAATCAATGTAAAAGTAAAATTATATTTATGTTGCACTAATTTATTGTATGTGACATAAAACGGGTCTAATTATTTTTTTTATTTTTTCTCCTTACCCTCATCCCTTACCTCTCTTTTTATTTTTATATGTGTGGTAACAACATTCTAATGTTGTCAGTTTCTGACAACTGACAAAATGTTTTCCAGTACAGTGAGGTAGACCAACCAGTGTGGCTCAGCCTTCCACCTCTCCAATGGCTGCCATACTTACATCTTGTACATTTGGGGCCCAACCCAGCAGTGCTATCTCTACAGCTCCTACATTACCAGGGCTCTTAACATCTGGTAGCATTACCCGAGCAGCTGGTGCTATGGTACCCTCTGGGAGTATTGGTGGAGGTGTGAATTTTGTCACCCGCCAGGAGATGCCAGGCATGGTGAGCGAGGTTGTGGAAAGCACCATTAGTTCACACCTCAGCCAGATGAAGAAGATACTCACCTAAATGTTGGGAAAAAGAAAATGTCAAGCACTTCCACAGCAAGCCCATGAAGGGGAGGGTGTTGACAGTTCTGAGAGTGAGGACTAGACTCTCACTGTCACCGTGCTGATTAGCATGGGCATCTGTTGTCCTTTCCCTATCCCCAATCATGGTGTCTCTCAAACTTTTGTATCCCTCATCATCCCTGTCTCTGTCTTGTTTGTCCTGTTTGACTGCACCCACTTCCTGACCTGCCCTACTTACCTGACCCTGACATACCTACATCCCTTACCCAACTTTCCTCTCTTACTAAAAGAAAATAAAAAAAAATGTGCACTTATCCCATAAAAAATGTATATAAACATATATATATATATATATATATATATATATATATATATATATATATATATATATCAATCATCCCATACATATGTAGCTCTGCACTTCACCCATGTGCTTTCTTGACACACTTGATTCAGTCCAATTGACTGTATAACAATGGTGAGCAATGGTGAATGGCTCGTCATATTCTTGAAAAAGAAAACTTGATGTTAGGAACAAATAAATCACTGCCAGCACCACCATATAAAGTTTAGGGCTTTCATTCAGTTTAATACAACAAACTTCATCAGAACTATTCTATGGCATGGTGAGATTACCTCTGCGCAATGCTACTTAAACTTGCTGCCCTAAGGAAACATACAGTTAAAGCACAATAAAGGCAGTCATAGTAAATATCTCCTATAATATTTATGTAGACTGATGAATGTATAAAAATGCCAATTCATATATGTACTGTTGATATAAATCAATTGAGTAGCGATTGTTTTTATACAGTACTTCATTGTAGCCATTCCCTCTCACATATGCAAAAAGTATCACATGTAATTAAGTAATTATATCCTGAATAGATATGTTAAAACATTAGATTGAGCTGGAGTCAAACCACATATCATCTGTGCTCAAAATAAGAGCTCACTGTTGTTACACCTGGTGCTACAGAGACACCTAGGTAGCAGGTGTTTTTATTACACTCAGTACTGTCCAAAGTGCTGACTGCTGCACCGCTCCACTTAGCATGTTTGCATGGTGGAAGGCAAGCCAATGGAACATATTACTATTTTACCAGTTAAGCAGATGCCTGCATTTGCTCAATGCTTAACTCTGCACAAACAGGGAACGCAACCGCAACAGTTCTTAGTGTTATTAAACTTATGACACAACATTTTATAATATAAAATACAGTACAAACACCATACTATCTTTCAGCTATTTTGATCCTAGCCCATATATATATATATAAGTACTTCTCAAGTTCAAGTAGTAGTCATTAAATGTGAATCTCGCATGTGCAAACACTTTTTCATCGACTGTGCAAACCAGCTGCTTGGTGGTGCACTATGGAAAGAGATGATTGGCATGGATTAGTATGTTTACTTCCTTGTTACACTTCAGCCCATCATAATCCATTTAAAAACCCATCCAAATGGAAGGCACTTGTTACTGACTGAACACAGATTTACTCAGACTCATGTGTGCCCTGCACCCATGCACTTGAAAATGGGTATGTCAATAGTAGTTCAGAAATGTCCACTGCACTACAGAAATAAACAGCACACCTGCATTTTTACATCATCAAACTCTTTATAATGACAATACACATTAAGGTTGTCTTATACATGTATTAATGTGGATATCAATTCTTCACAAATATGAATACACATGCATACATAATTGCATCCATGCTGCTCACAAAACGTGTGTCTGTATATGACAATAACTTTGTATGTACGCAACATACTTAGAAACAGCTGCATATGTCTCAGTTATGTTGCATGAATTCCTGACACCTTTTGCATCTAGTTTGAGAAGCTATATTTTAAAGTATACCTGCATATTGGAAAACAAAATGAAATACAAAATCCACACTTTGCACACCACACTCATGACAGGATATGTTACCCACATCATATAATGGTGATGGCATCATCTATAAAGACCACTATTACAAGTCAAAAACATACTTCAGGGATGGTGCAGTTATTAAATGCTGTGTTCTTTGTATGGGAACAAAATGTACACATATGATTTAAATTACCACAGCAGTCACATTATGTGTGTGTCTCTATGTATGTGTAAGTGTGTGTGCATAATCAGACAAGCATCAGTTGGAATCCTTCTATCATCAATCCAGCCAATGCAGAACTAGTAGCTTGACAATCATACATGCCTACCTAGCTATTTCATACAGTCTTCCCAACATCTTCTCACAAACAACCAATGCAGATGTCATACTCTATGAACTGTCCAGTAGCAGTATAAAAGTCAGACTTGTGCTATGGTCCCTGAGATAAGTACTGAATTGTCTAGCTGCTAGTTGGTTTAATAACTAGGTTGGAGTTCTAATATCACTGCAGTCAGCTTGTGTGTGTGTGTCTGTAGTCAGAAGAGCATGAATCTGTATCCTACTGTCAGTAAACCAGTCCCATGGAGAACAAATATTTTTACAGTTGTACATGCCTGCACATTCATTTTATACAGGCCTCCCAAAATCTTCTCTCAAACATCCTACGATGATGTCGGCCACTACAAATAGTCCAACAACCATGCAAAAGTCAGACTTGTGCTGTAGTGCTTGCATTAAGTACTGAGTTCTTTAGCTGATGTAACTGCTTAGGTGGGGGGGCTAATCTCACTGTAGTCAATTGGTGTGTGTAATCAGAACAGCAAGCATCTGTATCTTACTGTTAGTAATCCAATCCCATGGAGAATAAATATTTTGACAGTCATATATGCCTACACATTCATTTTATACAGGCCTCCAAACTTCTTCTCTCAAACATCCAGTAATGATATTGCCCACTATAAACTGTATAGCAGCAGCACAAAAGTCAGACATGTGCTGTGCCTCTTGTGTTAAGTACTGTGTTCTATAGATAGTTAAGTAGGGGTTCTGGTCTCAGTGCAGTCAGTTTTTGGGTGTGGTTGTGTTCAGTTAATTTATGGTTAAGAGACCATTTTAGAACAGCATGTGAGATACTCCTACTACCATCTTCTTTTCACAAACATACCCTGCCGATGTCACCAGATATAAAGTGTTTTCTGACAGTTTAAAAGCCAGATTTGTGCTGTAGCTCTTGTATTAAGTACTGTGTTCTGTAGGGGTGCTAGTCTCACTGTGTTCCTCTTGTAAGTGTATGTGTTTGTGTTCAGTTATATCACATTCAAGATACTATTTTAGAACAGAATGTGAATCATTGCTACTACCATCTTCTTCTCATCAGACATTGCTGATGTCATCTGCTATAAAGTGTTATCTGACACTATTACAGTCTAAAAGCCAGACTTGTGCTGTGTTGCTTGTAAGTACTGTGTTCTGCAGGTAACTATGTAGGGGTTCCGGTCTCACTGCAGTCAACTTATGAGCATGTGTGTTTCTGTTCAATTCAATAGACCATTTTAGAACAGCATGTAAAATACTCCTGTTACCTTCTTCTTCTCACAAACATACACTGCTGATTTCATTAGCTATAAAGTGTTACATGACATAGTAACAGTCAGGCTTGTGCTGTGGCACTTGCATTAAGTACTGTGTTCTGTAGATTGTTAGGTAGGAGTTTTAGTGTCACTGAGGAACTTATGAGTGTGTATGTGTTAAGTTAATTCACATTCAAGAGACCATTTTGGAACAGCATGTGAGACATTCCTACTACCATCTTCTCACAAACATACACTGCTGATGTCATCAACTATAAAGTGTTGTCTGACACAATAAAAGCAGGACTTGTGCTTCGGCACATGTATTAGGTGCTGTGTTCCCTAGATAATTAGGTAGGGGTTCTAGTCTCAGTGCAGCCTACTAGTATGTGTGCTCATTCAAAAATCAGTATGATGATGATTTTAGAATGGCATGCGTGTCCACAGCTATGTCAGACACTCCTCCTAACATTTGTTGTAACTATACTGATGATGTCATCCTGTATAAAGTGCACACTAACATTTTTCAAGTCAAACTTGTGCTGTGGTAGTAACATTAAGTACTGTGTTCTCCAGCTTCTGTAACCAGATATTTAGAGGTTCTAATCTGACAGTATGCAACTTAAGTGTGTATTCATTCAAATAATTTTTTGAGACAGTTTTACACTGAGATGTGATGCTACATCCATGTCAGCATCCTAAAATGTTCTCAGCATAAAGTGATGCTGTCGTAGTCTATAAAGTGCAATGTTTGCAATGTAACATTCTTACAACTATGTTATTTATATGATAGTTATTTTATGTAATGTTGAACAGTCATTGATAGTTCAACATTTGACATTAATTATAGTGAGTTTGCAATACTTTTATATTATAGTATATTTAATTATGATTAGGTATTTATCATATGTCACAATTATTTGTAGTTATTAGTTGCATTATAAATATATATATGGGATGTAGGTTGTTATATATATACATTTTCAAATGGTTTTAAGTTAGAAATTTTAAATGTGTATAGTTTTATATATATTGGAGTGAATGTATGAAGTGGATTTTTACGTTGAGCACTATTTTTCATGGTTAACGTGATATCCCTTTAAGTAATTAAGTCATCTAATTAAGTAAGGGAATTGTGTTAATTAATCAATTTAGAACATGCAAAATAGTATAAAAATGTGGTGGATGAATGTTTGAATGTATTCTGATGTTCATAGGAACGAACGAAACCTAGGTCAATAAAGGATTATCGTGGTACGTTGTGGTGGTGTTTCTGCAATTTTATACAACAACGCATTATTGCAACTGTGAAGGTTTGTCTGGTTCAGCTGCACTTCTCTTCATTGGCGCTGCTTCCTTCTCGTTGTCCTTACAGCAAGTCTTGTGTTCGTTTTGGTTACTAGTTTCTTCATGGCTGGCAAGAGTGGTTCGGCGGACGTCGGGAGTTTGTTGCAGCAAATGCAGGAAACCCTTAGAGAACATTCGGTTCTCATCCAACAAATACTTACTAGAGATGCGGAAGGAGCGAATAGCTTAGGGGATAGCTTGGGCTTACCCCTTACACAGCCTACACCACCTACAAGTACCACTCAAGGTAATCCAGAAAAACGTAACTATGTTTATGATGTTAAAAACATTGACTTTTTAAAAACCAACAAATATAGTTTTCATAGTAATGAATCTCCACCACGTACAGCTGTGGATGTTATGGGTTCTTCCAAATCCATGCAAGAAATGTTGAAATCATTTAAAGTTAAGTTGTTTAAACTTAAAAGAACACAATTAGAGAACAGTTATTTGACCCGGAACATAGAGTTGGGTATTGTTCCGAAAGGGCTACGCCTCTGGAGATATCCAAATGGCAGTGAACAACAGGCACAAATGCTTAATGAACTTCATGCATTTTTCGATACATGTGGTATCCAACTAATGGAGATAATTATTAAATATAACAACATTAAAATTGATAGCTTGCTTAATGAACTAGAAGTTCTCAATAGAGACATTTTGAAAGATCTTTTGTTTGAGCAACATTACGATCAATACTCACACATCATCACGGATGTCACACACAGTTGTGATATCCTTTTTCAGAAGAAAATTTCAAAAATACAAAGAGACATTAATAGATATGCTACTAAACAGGCATATCCAAAATCTGTTAATAACAACGTACAACACCATGGTAACAGAACACAAGTGTGCACAGCGGAAGTTGCGGATGACGTCAATCTGCCTTATGAAGGGGAAGACGACATGGAAGTTCAAAATGAAAGTGGGAGCATGACGGTTGAGGGCGTTAGAAGATCTGACCGACTAAAACATCACACGAACTGTACAAATCAACAGGAACATCAATATACAGGAACGAAACCAAAAAAGACTTTTTTGGGGAATCACACGCAAGGTTGGAAATGGAAATAAACAGTAATCCATCATCACCTGCTATACCAACGGATATTAGTAAAAACTGTGTACCACAAGATGTTAATGCAGTTCATTGTGTAGATGGAAATATAACTAATGTGAGTACCTTTAACAATAATACCGTGTGTAGTAAATTCAGTTATGAAAACACCGTTAAATACAATATGTGTACCACTAACAAATCCGTACATAGTACTACCGCTAGTGCAATAGGATCTAGATGTAATGATGCCATGAATACAAGTGAATGTATATGCATATCGGTGGGGGCAAAAGATCAAGAACCTTCCAATATCATTGTAGATAGTGAAGTAATGAACTATAGTATTCATGAACATGATGATATGATGAGTAAAACGGATAGTAGTAAAAACGGTGTACTACAACATGTTAATGCAGTTCATTGTGTAGATGGCAACATAACTAATGTGAGAAGTTTGAATAACAACACTTTGTGTAGTAAATTCAGTTATAAAAACACCGTTAAATATAATATGTGTATCACTAATAAATCCGTATATAGTACTACTGCTTGTGCAATAGGATTTAGATGTAATGATGCCATGAATACATGTGAATGTATATGCATACTGGTGGAGGCAAAAGATCAAGAACCTTCTAATATCATTGTAGATAGTGAATTAATGAACCTTAGTATTTATGAATATGATGATATGATGAGTAAAATTGATTATAATCAAGGTGGGATTATGACATCAGAAATGATAGAACAAATACATGGATATGGATGTTACAACGAGGAGAAAAATTATGAAGTCAATTTTTTTATAGATTGCAACCCAGATATATATATATTCCATCCCATTTGGAATTAAATGAAACAAGGAATGATAATATAGTTACTGATGAAAATGCAATTAATGTTAATGAACATGTATTTTTAAGTAATCCAGTTATAGTAACCAATGACAATAAAGATTTTAGAATATTCAATTATTCCAGTTTAACTATTAGTGGAAACCAAGTCAAATTGTTTTCTAAAGGATTTAGTTTTGTCCCTTGTAAAAAAGGAAATTTAGTGGATTCTATAATTGATTTAAAATTATTTACACGAAAATTGAATTTAAAGGTATTTTTTCAGAATAAAATGGAATGCCATAATGAACAGTGTAACAATTTTACAAAACCTAGTCTTTTTAATCCACACATGAATGAAGATATAACTATGTTTGAAAAAATTAGTGAATACGAAATGAGAAGATTTCACAAAACATATAAAAATAAATTACATTCAAATATGACACATGAAGAACAACTTCTTTTTGAAGAAATAAGTAACAACACAAAGATAAGGATAATGAGGCCAGATAAAGGTAATGGTATGGTCATAGTTGATAGTAATGATTATAGCACTTATATGACCAACATGTTATTGGGTGAAGCTTATGAGGAAGTGAGTAAAAACCAAGTTTATATAGCCTTTAAAAGAATAGATATGTTATTGGATGATATGCTCTATCAGGGTGAGATATCAGAAAAAGAACATGATTATTTATGTAATGCATACCCAATAATTAGTGGTATCTTTGGTATACCAAAGATACACAAAGGCCTCAATAATCTTCAGTTTCGACCCATAGTAGATGGGAAAAGAAGTAAAACTTGTTATATAAGTCATTATTTGGATTATTTTTTCAAGGAAAGTATGACAAAATTTAAATATATTACGAAGGATTCATGGGATTTTTTGAATAGACTTAACAAAATCAAAATAGAAGATGAATGTATATTTGTTACTATTGATGTCTGCAACCTTTTTACATGTATCCCAAATGATATAGGTTTAATATGGCTTGAAGAACAATTATTTGAAACACATTTATATGAACAAGAAAAAATTAATACATTGATTAATTTGATGGAAATAGTCCTTAAAAATAATTTCTTATATTTTGAAGGGTGTTACTACCAGCAAACAAGTGGAATAGCAATGGGGGCACCATGTGCCCCCATGTACGCTAATTTAATCATGAGTTATTGGGAAAATAATTATTTGTTTCAGTCAGAATATTACCAGCATATCAAGATGTATACCAGATATATTGATGACATTTTTATCATTTGGAATTATGATAGAAATACTTTAGAGTCCTTTTTGGAATACATTAATACAACTGTTAGATTTTTGAAATTTACTCATCAGTGTAGTAAGGATAACATTACCTATTTAGATGTGAACATATTATACAATGAAGAAACAAAAAGTTTGAAAACGAAAATTCATAGAAAGGCTACATTTTCAAATGCCTATTTACATTTTGATAGCTGGCACCCTGACCATCAGAAAAAAGCTATTGTTAAAGGACAGATGGTCAGGGCTGCCAGGATGGTAAGTGATGAAGAGGACTTTCATCATGAATTACAATATATAATTACATTGTTCACAAATAGAGGATATCCGAAACAATTATGTGAGAAGATATATTATGAAGTTAAAGAAAAAAGGCAAAATGGTACATATACATCTATATTAATATCTGGTATTATTAATCAATCGACAAGTATCAATATACCCAATATTGAAGATAAAAATGATAATGTTCCTTTATATATAACTACTTATAATGATTCCTTTAAAAACATAGAATCAATAATAAGAAAAAATTGGAACTTGCTGGTAAATGATAGAATTTGGAAACAATTTTTTCAAGGACCATTAAAATTTGTATACAAAAAAAGTCCATCATTTAAAAATTTATTGGAATACAATAGCAGTAAGGATATAAGTATGAGTAGACAAAAAGGGAATTATAAATGTGGAAAATGTACTATATGTAGCCATATAAACCATACAGGTAATGAAGTATTTGTAAATGGTTGCAGAATCAATATAAAAGGTCATTATAATTGTTACACAAGAAATGTTGTCTACTTGGCCTTATGTCAGCAATGTAAAGCCTTTTACGTAGGAAAAACCAATAGGTATTTTAGGGACCGTGTAAGAGAACATCTCTTAGATATACAACATCAAAAAACTACGAATGCTTTAGCAAGACATGTTATGGATAATGTTGATCATAAATTTAAATTTTGTGTTATTAGTCAAATACAATATGATCAACAAGGGAAGATTACAAAATACCATTTAGATATGGAAGAATTAAGATGGCAACTGGAATTAAATTCATATAATTGTCCAGGATTAAATGAATATTTTACGATTATGCCACTATTAAGGATCAATAATATAAATGGTAATTAATACATATATGAGAGTTTGTAATAATTAATATTCATCTATTATAGACATGTTATAATATATGTCTTGAAGTCATAGGGTTACATTTATATAAGACATCATAGCAATATATAATATTGTTTATGTTGAACAAATTATATTATGTGTTCATATATAGATATGCATTTATGACCTATTAAATTATAAGATCGTAAAGTTTGTAACATTCTTACAACTATGTTATTTATATGATAGTTATTTTATGTAATGTTGAACAGTCATTGATAGTTCAACATTTGACATTAATTATAGTGAGTTTGCAATACTTTTATATTATAGTATATTTAATTATGATTAGGTATTTATCATATGTCACAATTATTTGTAGTTATTAGTTGCATTATAAATATATATATGGGATGTGGGTTGTTATATATATACATTTTCAAATGGTTTTAAGTTAGAAATTTTAAATGTGTATAGTTTTATATATATTGGAGTGAATGTATGAAGTGGATTTTTACGTTGAGTACTATTTTTCATGGTTAACGTGATATCCCTTTAAGTAATTAAGTCATCTAATTAAGTAAGGGAATTGTGTTAATTAATCAATTTAGAACATGCAAAATAGTATAAAAATGTGGTGGATGAATGTTTGAATGTATTCTGATGAAGTTATTGAGCAGAGGAAACTACAAACCTAGGTCAATAAAGGATTATCGTGGTACGTTGTGGTGGTGTTTTTGCAATTTTATACAACAACGCATTATTGCAATTGTGAAGGTTTGTCTGGTTCAGCTGCACTTCTCTTCATTGGCGCTGCTTCCTTCTCGTTGTCCTTACAGCAAGTCTTGTGTTCGTTTTGGTTTATAAAGTGCAATGTGACAGCATTAAAGTCAGACACATGGTGGTGCTACTGTTACATTGTATGGAATTCAGCTTCTATACTTAGACTGGTGTAATGTTCAAATCAGACCCAGTGTACTGCCGTGTGTGGTTACTGGTACATTATGGTCATTATATATATATATATATATATATATATATATATATATATATATATATATATATATATACATATATATATATATATATATATATATATATATATATGTGTATATATATATATATATATATATATATATATATATATATACTTGCTATCTTCCGTCATCAACATGTGCTATGTTGAGGTGTGTATGTATGTTAGGCCTAGAAGAGGGTATCACAAGCTGTGATGTGATGCAATGTATTGATGGCCACTGCTGCTATTGCATTACATGTTCCTTCCACAGCAGCTGTAGTAATATGCCTCCTAAGAACTGTTGACATGGGATTATACCTCTGTATATTGTTGGCTTATTAAGGCATGTGTTTTTGTAGTGGAACATAACATTCTACACAGTTCTTTCAACCATCACATTGATACTTACAGTGTGGCACAAGTTGTCATGTGTATACATACCATCATTAAATACTCTGTGACATACATCAATATAACATCATACTGATTACATTGGGCATTAGTCTGATTCATCCATGTTGTAATGCTGTGATATATACAAAAATATCACATGTTTTGATTCAATTGCAACCTTGTGGAATTCATTGTATGTGCAATTGTGCTGCTATTCCCAAGGGTTATTGAGGTGGTCAGCAGCACTATTCTGTGAGTATCAAAATTTGTGTCAGTAAATGTGCTGCATGAGCCACAGCCAACTCATTTGTAATGTGTCTTTGTAGGGCATCAGGCCACTCAAACACAGCTTTCCTGTGAAGCACATATAGGCATATGTTGTGTAACTGGTGTAATTATGTGACATTGGTACAGTAGTATGACTGTGTGAGCAGTACCACTGTGTGACATGTGATGCATATAACCAAGTTTGTATTTGGAGGTGTTGTCATAAACCATTTATTTAAATAAGTGTGAAATGTTAAAGGGAATATACAACTAAGCACAGAGCTATTTGGTGATGCCACAAGCCATACTCAAGTAGAGAAAATAGGCAATCTGCTAGCTGACAGTTTGTCTCACACTTCACCTCCATCACAACTGGCCATCAGCCAAAGTGTATACATGCAACCATTATTCAATTTATCTTCTCAGGAGAACAGCTCATCTGTGCCTTCTCTAAGACTATAAACACAGAATCAATGGGCCCTGACAACATTTCAGGTTGCCTATAGTGTGGCTTCAGACCTTAACTAGCAAACAGAGTTGGATCCTTACTTAAACACAGCCTCCAGAAAGCCTATGTTCTTGTGAAATGGTGTACAGCAACAGTCATCTATCTGAACAGGTGGAACCATCATCTCATGCAGGCACTTATAGACCCATACTTCTGACCCTCCTTTTCTGTGAGGCAGACCAACAAGTCATCATGGGCCTTATCAAAAAGGACACAGATAATCTCCTATCTATGTGCCAAACCCATGTTTGATTTGTTAAAGCTGCATCATGTCTGTTAAATCATTTTGATGTCTTCATGAAGGTCACCAAGGGTATGCAAGAGAAAAGACTACCATCCTGCGTAACTTGACTTGGCCAAGGCATTTGACTCAAATCCACACTCAGGTATTACAGAGAAACTGTTTCTTGTGGGCATAAACACCAGCTTCTCCAAGTGGGTAGACAAATATGGATCACATACAGGACACATAATGCCAAAGTGTGTGAAGTCACCTCTAGCTAGAATCCAGTGACCAAGATTCTGTACTAGGCCCTTTCTTGTTCAGTATTTAAGTCCGAGAAGTCAAGGCAGACTTACACATTCTTTGTCTAAACAGCTTTGTGGATGATTGCAAATTGTGGACAATCATTGAATCCAACAATGGTATTGGTTTAATGCAGAAAGTATTAACACACATAGAGGATTGTTGCCAGACACATGGAGACACAGCAGATGAACAAAAATCATGATTAGCTCCTTTATGAAAGCAAATACCCAAGCTAATTACAATATATATACAGCACATCATTGCATCAATAACTGAGTGCAATGCACCTCTATGCATGTACCTCACCATATATCTTCAAGGGATGATTTACTCAATTGTATTATTTTTGCCACAGTGAGCAACCACACATCCTTACTGGCCATGCCTAAGTATTCTTTGTAATGCATAACCATTAAGAGTTGGCAGTGCAGAACTTCTTTCAAGGTGTTATACAAGATGCATATGTGATACATGTTCCTATGATGCACCCAGTAAATGTATAGCTCACTGACAACATTGATGGTGTGTGTTACATCCTTGCAAGTATGCATTGCGGCATATATATGTCATGCAAATCTCTTTACCAGCCAGGATTGCTTGCAGTGTAAACTACAGGTGTAACTATGTCCCTCTTAATACCTCCAAAAAGTGATAATTTTTTGAGGAAGGCGTATCAGATTACCCTTATATATTACTGAATAATCACTACAGTTGTACATGTGTGTTCTTGCAAAGCATCTATAATAAGTCATAGTCACATATTTTATGTCAATGACACATATTAATGGTGGTATTATTATGAAATTCTCCCTGACTGTTTGTGCTTCTGTCTTCTGCTGTCCATGAGCCTGTTGCTATGTGTCCTGATTGGTTGAGACCTATGTTGAGATTACATTCATATTCCAGCAACTCATTTTGCACATCTTCATACTATGTACATACCCTTCTTTGTATATACCTTCTTTGATAAATGTCCTCTACGGTGATCATGTTAGGGTGCTTATATCGCAAGCAATCACCTCCATTGATATGTGACCTTGTGTGACAGTCACATAATATACAATAACTGTGTAATGACATGACTATACCAACAAAGGTGGTACAAACAACAGTATGTACTGGATTATATACATATGTGATTAATGCTATTGCTACAACTGTCTTGTCTTTGCTGTGTACATACTTTGACATGCCCTTATCTGGTGTACATTACCATGTTTCATTTGTCCTCTTCCCAGTTCTTCATTCATACCATTCATGTGTGTGGCCCTTTTCATTACACACGCTTTCCCAGTATACTGTATTTATAATTAATCATCACCAAATCTTTATTTCAGTATGTATGAAACATGTTTGTACTGTACTCTGCACTGACTACACTTTCCTATAATATGTTAGAACTGTATTCATTGCCTTAAATTGAACCCTGATAGTCTTTGTGGCTGTCTGCACAATCATGAAGAATTAGTTTTCCCATAGGTAAACATGCCTGCATCTCTGAAGGTGCTTGTGTCAGTTTGCATGATTTCCTGGCCGGCAGCATTTTTGCTGGCCACAAAACAATACTTGTATCCATGTAACAGCAATGCTGCTCATCATGCTAACATGTAAACCTCATGTAGGCTTCACGCTAAGCCTACACAGAGTGGTTCAAACTTTCCTAACCAACCAAATTTTCACAGTTAAAATTGGGCCTGTCCCATCGGATACACCCTTCACTCTTTCGGGGGGGTTCTTCAGGGCTCAGTTCTTGCACCAATACTATTCTCTATTTTTCAAATTAATCTGCCTCTGTATGTACCTCATCTGCAACTCCTCCTTTATGCTGATGACATGGTGATCTATTGATCCAACCCTCTCTAGACTTTATCCAAAATCAACTTAAAGCTGACCTTCTACCTTCTACAATTAAGAAGTTAACTTTTATAAAAAAAAAATACTCTTCAACCTGAACAAAAACAAAAACAAAAAAAAATGCTGTTTGGGACATAAAGATTCCCTAAAGTTGCTGTCCCTGTAAATATTAAAGACTAAAACAAACAACTTAACTGAATCTACCATATAATTTAGATACATTAGAATTTGGCTGGATGATTCCCTCAAGTTCCAAGACCACATTAAGAAAGTCAGATCCAATGTCAACTACCTGCAGTTCCAGGTCAAAAATATACCTTATTTCCTGTCTCATCCTGCTAGATGTAGCAGTCTTAGGCAAAGGTGTCTTGTTTCCTAAGTAGAATATGACCTAGCCCTATTTTCCATTGCCTTACAAAAAAACTTACAATCCCTTTCTAATAAAATCTGACATTTCATCACCAATTTTCCTCGATGGGAACATCACTGCAACACCTTTAAAAGGGCAATCTGGCTACCCATTCAAAGTACAGCCAACCTCCTTCTTGGCTCCCTGCCTTTCAAACTCCTTCATAAAGACACATCATCCCACCTAGCTATGATACTAATGACATCGAACCCGTATAGAGTGTGAGAAGTCAATCCATTAATTGCCCTTCTCTCATAACTCCTTCCAATAAACTTCCTTCCGCAGACCACAGATAGTCTGTTCTTGAACCTAAACTGTAGGAATCATTGACACCTGATGTTACTGAAATCAGATACTGCAAACAACTCTGACCTCAGTTATAAAAAAATACCTTAGTAAACAATATAAGTGCACGTCAGAATACAGACCATGTTCCCTAATGCCCACGGTTGCACTATTTCTGGATGCATATTTTTCTAACCTCTCTAGCATATAAACTCATAACCACTGCTTCCCCAACTGCCCTATCCATTCCCTACTATATAGGTAATATCCCCTTCTCCTGTTATCACCTCTAGTATTTCAGTTTTTAGTATTCTAGGTTCATAGGTTCATAGGTTCATAGGTTGGTACTAGGCTATCAGCCCTAGGGCCTATACAAGCCTAGCCATAACAATTCCCTGGCTATTTCTTCCCACATTATTTACTTTCCTGGACCCCTGTCTAGCAGGGTGACTGACGTGATCCCTGGGGTGAATTTCCTTTCTCCCATCCAATCATCAAGGTTCCTCTTGAAGAGGTCCAAAGAGGCACTCTGCTTGACATGTATGGGCAGTCTATTCCAGAGTCTGGGGAGTCTCTGGGTCAGGAACCTATCCCTCCAGCATGTTTTGTTTATTGTGATGACAAGGTTTAGATCCCTGGAGCGTGTAGCTCTGAGGGATTGGGATTTCTTTAAGTGTAGCATGTCCAACAGCTCTGGGTTTGACATGGCCTTGTATGTTAAGCAGAGATCGCCTCTGAGTAGACGATATGCGACAGAGTATAGCTGGAGTTTTTTAAGGCGGTCAGCATAGGGCATCTGCTTTAGGCCTGTGATTCTTTTAGTGAGGTATTTCTGAGGCCTTTCCAGTTGTTGCAGATGTCTTGAGAGGTACATACCAAATGGGGCGTTGTATTCTATAATGGGTTTAATGAGGGATGAGTACAGTGGGACAATGACCTCCTTTTTCTGGATGAAAAGCCCTTCGTGATGAGGTGTGCCACATAGAAGGATTTCCTGACTGTTGTGGCGATGTGGTTATCGAAGGTGAGACCACTGTCCACCTGTGTCCCTAAGTCTCTTATCACACTTTCTGTGTTTAGTGTACTGCCACCTATATGGTAATTCATGGATACATGTTTTTTCCCAAAGGGGATAACAATACATTTCTTGGCATTGAGCTTGAGCCCATGGCTCTGGCACCAAGCATCTGTTTCTGTAAGGCCCTTTTGTAGAGTATCCACATCATTTGGGGATTCAATAATGGCTCCCAGTTTGCAGTCATCTGCAAACTTTGTTAGCCAGAGTCCCTTAGTGTTGACCTGTACTTCAGAGAAGTAGATGCCAAACAAGAGTGGCCCCAGGACTGAACCCTGAGGTACTCCACTTGTCACTTGTCTGGAGCTGGATTTGGAGTCGGCTACTTTTACAGTGTGGGTTCTATCAGTAAGCCATTTAGCAACCCATTGGGTGACATAGGGATTAATACCCAACTTAGTAAGTTTATCTATGATTCCAGAGTGGGGGGATGGTGTCAAAGGCCTTGGCAAGGTCTAGATAGGCTGTGTGGACCACCTTACCCTTGTCCATGGCTCTGGAGACTGATTCAAAGAAGTCAATCAGGTTCAGGAGACAAGATCGGCCCTTCACAAACCCAAACTGGGTGGGGTCCAGTGTTTGAAGGTTGCCAATGTCTTTGTTTATAAGTTCCATGATAATACGCTCCATGGCCTTGCAGATAAGGCTTGTCAGACTGATGGGACGGTAGTTTCTGGGATCCAAGGTGGATCCCCCCTTGTGGATTGGGATAACTGTAGCTCTGCGCCACTCAGTGGGCATGAAACCTGAGGTGAGGCTATGATTAAACATGACACTTAGGTGAGGTGCCAGTTCATATTGTAGTTCATGTAGTACACAGTCCGGGATGTCATCTGGTCCCATGGATGCTGTATTCTTGGCTTTAGAGAGTGCGTTTTGTACCTGTGTGGCTGTTATTACTGGAATTTGGCAATCTTCCGGTATTGAGATGGGCCATTTAGGGGGTGAGAGGGGGATGAAGTTGGCACTGAATCGATCTGCCAGGATATTGGCAATATCCTTTGGATCAGTATATTTATTGCCATTCTGTTTTAGCTCAGAGCAGATCTGAGCATTGCCATTTAGATTCTTGACATAGTTATAGAATGCTTTGTGGTTGTCTTTGGAATCTTTGGCAATTTTATTTTCATAACTAGCTTTGGAGGATTTTATGAGGCATCTCAGTTTCTTACTGATGCAGTATTGATGGATTGAATTTCTGTTCCCTTCAGTTCTAAAATTTCCATCAGCACATGTACATACTATGTCCATTTTTTTGGCTAGACTACATTTACCTCACCTACAGCACTTTCATTATATATCCATGTACTCCTGATTCTACTTCTTTTTAAACCTTCTTGTAAATATGTGCATCTCTGTCATGTTATGCCACTATATTGTACAATTTGGTTATACTTTTAATCTTACTTTATGGTTGACTATGTTATGTAGCTTGTGCTGAATCACTAGCTGTGTACATCTGATCAGTGCACTACCCCAGTAAACAAAACAAAATAAATAAATAAAGCTGTATTCAGAGAACGTAAAGAAGATGGCTGCCTTTCCTTTTCTTTGTTTTTTTTTCAGTCCCTGCTTCATGGTAGTTTAATATGCTGCTGCTGTGAAGAGGAGGACTGTTTTTTATTACCAGCTAATAGTATTATATTGTTCACGAATGTTCTTTCTCCACTAGGATATCTATATACATTTTGCCCATTATCTTAGATAAGTGAAAGGGAAGGTCTACAAGAGGGTAGTGAGACCAGCTATGTTATATGGGTTGGAGACAGTGGCACTGACAAAAAGGCAAGAGTTTGAGCTTGATGTGGCAGAATTAAAGATGTTAAGATTTGCACTGGGTGTGAGGAGGGTGGACAGGATTAGGAATAAGTATATTAGAGGGTCAGCACAGGTTGGAAGGTTGGGAGACAAAGCCAGAGAGGCATGATTACGTTGGTTTGGACATGTGCTGAGGAGGGATGCTGAGTATATTGGGAAAAAGATGCTAAGGATGAAGCTACCAGGTAACAGGAAAAGAGGAAGGCCTAAGATAAGGTTTATGGATGTGGTGATAGAGGACATGCAGGTGCTTGGTGTGACAGAACAAGATGCAGAGGACAGGAAGACAGGAAGAAATGGAAACAGGTGATCTGCTGTGGTGACCCCTAACGGTAACAGCCAAAAGAAGATGATGATGATGATGATCTTAGATAATTTAACATATCCTTCACTAAGATGGGTCAATAACTTAATTCATGGAATTTTTGAGTTCAGCAGTTTCACTTCACAAGCAATATTTTGGAGCTCTCCAGAAGCTTGAACCAAACAGATACAGGGGACAGAGATTTGCATTTCAACAAAGATACCCTAGGAGGCTTGAATAACCATGTTTCAGAGCTATCCAGCCTAGAACAAACATTAAAACATGTATTTTACCCTTTGATAATCTGTTTCAGTATTGTATCATTTTCATAACTTTGCATTTTGTTTTATTTGCTGCCTAGTTTTTAATCATGTATTTACCTTTATGTCTATGGATTCACATTGTTTTAGCTATGTACTCACTGTGATGCACTTCATCAGACTTTGTTAGAAACCAGTTCTTATCCATGCTCTACCCTAGTAAAATAAATTAAATTAAAATAAAATAAAATAAAATAACTTCCTTGGAATTGACATAAACATCAAGGATGCCACTTATTTAAAAATACTTCAAAACAAAAGCACAGAAATGTCACTTTTGTTGAAAAGAAACTATGCTATTCTGAAATAACATATCTTGTGGGCTTGCAGACTTCCCTACAGTTGCGTAACTGGAAATACTGTCTAATTATTGGGGGTGGGCTCCACACTGATCTGCAGGGGGCATAGCCTCCTGCAGAGCGGCCTTTTTGTGGGGGACTGAAGTTTTATTTGTGCAACACTTGTTCAGTGTAGAGTGTTTATGTATATTGCAATAGATGTGTTTTTTCACAGTTGTCAAAAGCCACTTAAAAAGGTTTTCAGTTTCATTTTTTGTGAGCTCTATATCATTCATGTGGACTTCACTTGTGAGTTGTTCATTTACAAAACATCACTACTGGATTAAAACTACCTTTTATAGTGGTGGTCTAGAATAAAATAATTCTAAGCAGGTACAATTTCTTATTAAGCAGCTTTTGAGCAATACTGAGATTAGCATTGGAAGGGGAGTAGCTCTGATATGGTGACAGGAGCATTGCAGTCAGTAGTAACTGCCAAGATGTTCTATGGTGGTGAACTGTCATTCACTATTCTTTCATTACCCTCTCTTTCATCTGTCTAATTGCTGGACACACCAAGGGAATGACTAGTTTGGCAAGAACATACAGATAATAGATTAAAAAAAAATGGTGCAAAAACTATACATTTGATATTGACACTCAAGGCTAGGGTGACAGAAGATGTCTGGTGTTGCTGCCAGCCTATATTTGCTTTACTGAAAATGCTGATGAGTTATTTCATTTCATTCATGCAAAATTCAGAAACAGCTGATGTTTTAATGCTAGTTCAAGTTTAAATGTAGATGCATGTTTTTCATGTTTTTCAACTGGAGGCATATTTGTACTTTCTCTTTTTCAGAAACACAACATTTGTCAACGACCATCCAATGCTAGCATACCTAGTCTGTTCAAATGCTTATTTTGCACATAAACTGCAGTATCTAATTTTATTCTCTCTTTCTCTCACTCTTCTTGTCTTTCAGTTTGAATGAATAAAGTTTTTCTATAACTCTCATATTACAGAATGTTTTATTTACTAATTGCATGTTTTTTCCTTTTGTTGCACAATGTTTGCATACTTTATGCATTTTGCTGCTTAAATTTTTGGATTGAGTCATAGCTGAAAAATGCTGGAGGACCAGTTCACCTAAACAGCTAACAAATATTTAATAAACGGATATTGCTGACTGAAAACAAATAGTCATATAACTGAACTTACCTGAGATTGTGATGAGAACTGAGGGATATGTGTATCGTGCAGTATTCAGCAGTTGTTATTCTGCCTTTGCTTGCTTTCTTTCCTAATGTTTTGCTGCATCCTGATTAATTTGTCATGTCTGAGATTACAGTACTTGAATCTGCATGTAATTGAGCAGTGCAGTAATTTGTCAACTAATGCAAGTCTATGTAGGTTGAATCACCCTAGCAGTCATTTCTCATTCCCACTATTATAGTGTCTCCCTATTAAGTCATACACTTGACTGACTTAATGGCTTATATACCTGCATTAAAGTGACCACATCATTCCCCCACTGAGAGATAGACACTTGGCCACTGGAATAGCTCCCCAGTCCCAACACAGGATGCTATAGGCTGGGCCAGAGAAGGATCAGGTGAGAGCCATCTATCCTACTCATTTTCTAATATAAACACACAAGTTCCAGCTCTACATGAGAGTGGGGTAGTATAGAGCAGACCAGTCAGTCAGTCACCTCTCTTGATCAGCACTCCCAGCCCCTGGATTCCTAATATCCATTGCAGCTAACTTAAACTCCATGGATGTTGCATGAATAAGGAAGCATGTGCCCAAACATACATGACTTCCATGGCATAAATGGTGCACTGCTAGGTAGCATCAGCTCAATAGTCTCAAGGCAAGTCACTTAACCAGGCAATGCTCTCAGGCTGAGGCTGAAAAAGGTCCACAGAGATCAGTGCTCTACCCTGGAAAACAAATACAAACAACTAAATAAATAAGCAAGCACATATTTATCTAGTGTTTATCTGGTGTTCCCTCTTGGTAACCATTAAGCAATGTCAGTGTCCTCCATTCCTCCAGGTAGGGTGAGCTGACATTGTCTTTCACTCCCATTCTCCTGTGCTGACCACTCCAGGGTCTATGTTTCTTGTTGAACATGGGTCATCTGGGTCACAATGAGGCCATCAGCCCTCTGCACCATGGTGTTTCCTTATGATAGTATTGTAGGGTCTGCAAGGACTTGCATGATAAAAAGAAATACTGATTCATCTGCATGTGCCTAAGACCCACTAATTTTAATGTGGGCATTGCAGCCACCATCAAACCTTACCTGCTGCTTTGGTATTAATGTAAATTCCAGAAATGCCTACATGGTTGTTCTGCTTCAACAACAACTGCTACTGTTCCATTCTGAACACTGAAAGAATATGCAATAGTGTGCCAGGCTCTAGGGGAGACAACAGGGAATGTGCCAAACCAATGTTATTTAAATGAAATAAGGATTTCAATGGTAAATACACAGTAGATGATTAAACGTTGCTATTTATAAGTTATTTAGTTTAGTAAATGTAATGTCACATAGATGACAGCATTTTCACTCAAGCATTTACTGACAAATTTGATGACTATCAATGTCTATAAGTGTAGAGATTTATAATTCAGGTTGGAAATCTCTTTCCAAAAGTAGATTAGTTTAGGGTGTACAAAGTATATGCAATGACTGAAAAGGAGCATTATTCTTTTTTAAAGTCATCAGGAAGTTTATCAGCAATGACATTTGTTTTTTCATTTTGCAAATATACACTGCTAGACTATGGTATTGCTGTTGTCTAGAAGATAATGACCTGAAACTTGAGAACTGGGTACATCTACTGTCGGATTAGTACATGTACAGATGTAAGTGTGTGATAGGTAAGACTGTTAAGGAGTTGTCTGTATGCAGGGGTGTGAATGAAACAGACTCATATAGAAATTTGACTGGAAGGCACTGTGCTCATGAACTACAACTGGTGTTATCAGAAGCAATAGCTGCTCTGTTTGTCTATGAACTGTATTCAGATACATTCCGCAAGCATCACGTGTGATGTTATCAAGTGAGCAAATGCTCACACAAATTCTGTACACCGGATTGTGAATTCATAGAGCATTTTCTTATTTTCTGCTGTACATGCAAAGCATGTCAGTATTGAATAGTAAGACTAAAAAAAAATTAAAAAAAAAAGCTAAAGCCTTTTGGCTCTCTGTTGTTTGTAATGATATGAAACCTTAGCAGCATGTAGAACATGAGCAGCATAATCTGTTTTAGACCTCTCTTAGCAAACTGCATTACATCCTTAATGTTTATATTTTAATTACTTTTGGAATGTTTCAAAGTGGAGCTTGACCCATAATTCTTCATGGTACAAAGCCTTGAACAATTTATTGCTAGCTTCCCGAGGTTCATGTATTCCTCTGGTTTGCCGGTGTGCAAGCTACCTTAAACATGTTAAAAAAGAGGACAGGTGCAGATTTACTATTAAATTAGCAAAGCATGATCTAAAAATAAAAAAGGAAAACATGTTGAGGAATAGAGGTTGGAAAAAATATGTTTGAAGCTAGGAAAACTGATTCTGAGAGATAACAAGAAATACATAAAACAAAATGAAACATTTATTAAAAGAATGGCAGTGGATATATTGGACATATTTCTTTTAAAAAGCTTGCTGGTAAACAGAGAATGAAACAAACTCTTAACACTTTATGTAGAATGAAAAATACTCTATTTACAAAATGTGGAAACTGCAGATATGAAATAAGACATGCAAAATTTGCAGCAAAACTAGAAAGGAACCAACTTCATGGATTTGGTCGTGTGTCTACCATTGCCATTTGTTTTCTGTTTTTACTGGCATAAAAAATGTAGAACTGAATACAAAATTGTAAGTGGTATACATTGCCTTACAATCTAGATATATATATATATATATATATATATATATATATATATATATATATATATATATATATATATATATATATATATATATATATATATATACACTTTCTGATTATCACTATAACCAATGTCATTCTTTAATCTCAAAGCCCATGCATTGATGAAAGACTGCAGGGTTTGAAAGGCTGTCAGTCAGATGGCTGCGGCCATGCTGTTTTATGATTCATTCAGCAGAAATCACATGGGGTGCTGTGAGCACATCTGAAGACCATATTCAAAAAGACAGTAGCCTCTTAGAAGTTGTTCAAAAGGCAACAGAGACACCTGCAAGGAAGTTGGACATTATTTTAAAATCTTGAAAGAACAAGCAAGTGATAAGAAGGTAAAAAAAGACCAAAAGCATTGCTATTTTTGTATTCTGCATGAAAGCATCCTAACCATTTTTTAAATATAATATGAGTTAAGCAGACATACATTTTGATTCAGTTCCTGCCACCTTTTTAGGTGAAAAATATAAAGATGTGCTTACACAGTGGATAAATAAGAGGTGATATGTCCATATGTGTCAATGGAACTGAGTTCCTATTGAAGGAAAAGTATCGATAGGAAATGGAATATATAGAATGTTGAGGTTATAAGTCTGCATCCTTATACCAAGGGATGGGCCAGTTAGCACTACAGATATGCCTGATGATAATGGTCAAGGATGACTCAAGGCGCTGCTAGAATCCAGAAATGGAAATATAATAGAGAAAATCATCAGTGCCCATCTGATACTACTGCCTACCATGACTTCTCCCACGTAAGAAAGAACCAATTTACTGATCACCTTTCACTGATGATTGCTCCTGGTCTTCGAACCTATACCAGTGGAACTCAGATCCTAAAGTATTTTCATGAACATCTATACAGAATTTGCCTGCCAGTGGCTCAACAGGTAGCACAATTACCTCTGATGCTGGAAGATCAGAAAACCATCAGTTCAACTTGGATTAATTTTTCAATAATGAGTCTGCAGTGCATTGTAAAGGGGACACTGGACTCCTGATGTGCCATCCTTCATATGATTCATTCAACCAGCAAGTCCAATGGCACAGAGTAATAAAGCCTTGATTACATCGTGGATGACAGTAGATTAATTAGTGGCTTGAGTGCCTGATTGTGCTGATAGGGAGGATGGGTGCACCTATCCTGGAAGGGAGGGATGGGCTTGCATCTTTCTAATGGAATTCTAGTGGAGACCAGAGGTCAATAACTTCTTGTAGATTTGGAGGGTAGGGGGTGCAGGAGGATACAGGAAGACTTGTAGATCCTATTGCCCTGTAGGGCCTGGGCCAAGGTATGAGCTCAAGAGTCTCCTCATGACCTGCCCAGGTTAGCATAAACTAGGTACATGAGAAAGGGTCCTAAGGATATGGAAAAATGTGAATGAACAAATTATGATGGCCCCTGTCTGCCTTGTTTCACTTTGCTTGTCCTGGCATAATTTGCACCTCTTCAGCCTGGCACAGGAGTAGACAATCCATTCTCAGCTGCACTCCTATCAGGGAAACCTCCAAGTGTGGGCCACACAAAGTTGCAGCCAAGGATGTGACCTGAGGTGATCAAGTCTGTAGGCACAATTAGGATCTGAAGTTTGCAGCAGTCAAAAAAAAAAAAAAGAAATTGCATTGAAATAAAGGCCTATCTGCTTGAGTTGGTGTCATTTAAGGTGTATGCAAAAGATCCAAAAGCACTAATCAACTAAATGATAGGGGAATTTCAGGGTGCTGTGTCAATATTTTCCAATACTATATAGTTACCAAACTCAGGTATGCCAAGAAAATAGGCACATACCTAGTGGGTCTATCCTGGACAACAAAAGTAAATTAAAAAAAAATAATTAAATATAGGAAGAGATTAGGCCCACTCTGTGTAAGGACATATGCAGGATTTACTTGTAAGGCCTACTATATGAAGGAACATATGATGATTAGCTTATAACACCTAATAGATGTAGAAATACATATGGGATGAACATGTAAGGCCCACTGTCTATGGGAATTCATGCAAATTTTGAATGTTATGACCAGTCAGTATACCAGTATTCAGAGGCGTTGTGGTAGGCTTCAGAGGATCGGCCATAACCTTAAGTAAAAGGGCTAAACTTCACTAAATTCAGAACAGCATTGTTATGATCCCTGTTAGGAGCATTGTTTATATTATTTTCTACTTAACCACTTAATACTACCATTGCTTTAGTTGTGCAGGCTGCCATCTCTGCTATCGTATCTTTCCAAAGGTTTGGAACATATCCCCTCGCAAGTTAAGTTTTCAACTTTATCTCTCTACCTTCAAATTATTTCTTGCTAGACCATCTCTCTAGCTTTTCAGTACTTCTTGATAAATCATGGATAGTAGGATGATTCATTCCCTGAAGAAGCTGCATAGAAATATTGTTCATACCCCAGTGCAATTTTAGGCTTCACTAAGCATCACATTATCCCTCACCTTTTTGTAACCTGTTACAAAATTTATTTCAAAGTAAATGTCCATGATTCAGCATGAAGATATCTTTACATTTCTGTGATCTACTTATTATCTTTGTGACTTACGCATGTAAGTAGTTAAGGTATGGTATCATTAAGTGACCAGTCCATGGAATATTTGTCATACCTTCGCTAAGTGTTAAGCTTAATCATCTAAGGTTCACATATTGATAGGTTCTTACTAACCTTGCAATGAAGCAGACATTCGAGAAGCTCAACTGTTTCCAACAATACTGGTGGAACCTAAGTCACCTATCAAGTAGACATTTTCCATATATTCCCACTGAAAATTTGTACTCACCCATCCAGTCATCCAGCTGGTTATAAGGGTAGTTAGGGAAGTATTCTTACTGATAGTTAAGTTCAGTTTTATATACTTCAGTTTTCTCACTGATATCAAATAACAATCAAAGGGAAAACTCATTATATCTTGATATTCTATCCTCTATGCAACAGAGGGTTAAATGTACTTCAGTTTTATCAGTTCCTAGACCTAGGATATACTGGATATACGTGAATACTTACATGATATTAGGGTGAGAAGTATATTGCTATGTATCTATCCAACTATCAAATATACCATTCTTGCACATAGAGCACAAACAGCCTGCTGCAAGTGCTACCACCCTCTGTACTGACTGATCACATGATTCAGAAATGTATAGTGAGTTGCCTCATGCTTTTTGTACTTCTGTGTAATTTATCTCTTAGCTCATTATCAATTAAAAAGCTGATAACACAGAGCTCAAAATGCATATAATAACTAACTCAGTAATGCCAAGAACATGACATATATGAGGAAGAAAAAGTCACTGCAGTGGTTACACCTATAGAAAGTGGAGGGTGTATTCACCTCAATACACGAGCATGCTATAAAAAGTAGCAAGATGAGAAAAGCAGCATTTTATTTTATTGCACTGTTTAAATCTATTTTAGACCATAATAAGGGGTAGAAATGAGAGTATAGGACAGTAGAAAAAAAGGGGGCAGCAAGCAGAGGGAAGCACACAATAAAAACAGGTAAGGAAATAATGTGAAGGGACTGGGAAAGAAGGGTAATATTTTTTGTGGGACAGGTATCCATTTTTTCAAGAGAGAAAAAGGTGGGAAAGAATGTAAGAGAAGTTGAAGGTATGGTAAGACACTGAGGGTAGATAAGAGTGGAGAACACATTAACACATAACAGAGACAATACTGACAGAGGAGGTGCAGACATGCTGAAGGAGAGGAAGGGAAAGTACAATGGATTTGGAGACATCAATCAAGAAAAGGGAAGACCCTAGTAATGGGGAGGAATGGATGACAAAAAGGTGAGGGAATGGGCACAAAAGGGAGGACAAAAATGTCATGGGGGATAGGGTGGATATGGTTTCTTATTCCACCCTGCCCATGTCATTTTCATAGAGAGGTCAGACAGCATCCTGTCCACTCTGGCTATTGAGTCCTGGCTATGGTGTTTTTTTTTTTGGATGGACAGGGGTATGATACTATTACCTATAAGAGGTTTCTAAGTGGTCGATATGGGCATGTATCCACTGATAAATCAGATCACCCCCATATTTCTGCCAACTCCTTGTGAGTGACAAAGTGTCCACCCCTACCTAAGTCACTGAAGGAAACAACTGTGCTTCCAACCAGTGAAATATCACCAGGTGCAGGGGAAGATGGGCTGTCACTCTCATCTCAGTTCAGCTACCAGGAAGGCAGTGTTAACTGGTTAATGGGCAGATTCAGTGTCTTGCTGGGCTCACTGCAGGAGACTGGGACCAAGCCTAGCCACTGCCACTGCAATCACAGCTGCTATATAATAGCAAAATAAAGGAAGAAAAATAACATAACAACCAAAAATAAAAGTTGTTAAAAGGAAATAATAGGTACAAAAGAACTGAGGGGTGAAAGATGGATACATTGCATTAAAGGAATGTATTAGCTACATGTATTGTATGATATAACACTGGGGTTAATTACTTGATAGAAAAAACAATTATAGCAGAAAAAAATTCTGAGGCACAGCTGTCTGACATCTAATAGTAGTTATGAGATGTTATCTAAGAATGTACTTACAAAGAAATGTCTTCAGCATGTAATGCCTTCACTGCCTCCTACTGACAGTTTCTTACTGTTATTCCATCTAAAAAAAGTGCTCGAATATCATTCTTTCAGTATGAGCAACTGCCTTTTTGTACCTATCATTTACTGTACCACTGGCATATGTGTACAAGTCTACCACAGAAATGCATACACAAAGTCTAATGAGTCAGGCTACTGAAACCATGTACATATCATTACCAATGCTCATACATATACATAACAATACTTTCCACTGTTCAGTTTACAGACATGCAGGCAACATTTTCAAAACAAATGTAGTAACATATGTATAAGTGAGTTAGGGTTAGGGTACGGGTAAGGTAAGTGTGTGATAGTGACGGACCTTAGGGCTAGGGTTTGGGTTAAGGTAAATGCATAGACAGTTGTGTATATAAGTTTTAGTGTAGGTTTGTAAGGTTTTTGGTGTGCTTGCGCTGCGTGTGTGTTTTTCGGGAAAGGTATTTGTTTTGTTGATTGTCGGGATTGTGGTTTGTCTGGCATGTGAAGTTTCGTGTTTTTGAACTTTCGGTTTTGTCATGTCGGTTATTTCGTTGTCTGTGTTTTGGCATGCCGGTATTATCAGGTAGACCTACATATATATATATATATATATATATATATATATATATATATATATATATGTGTGTGTGTGTGTGTGTGTGTGTGTGTGTGTGTGTGTGTGTGTGTGTGTGTGTGTGTGCGTGCATGTGCATGCGTGTGTGTGGTGTGTGTGTGTGTGTGTGTGTGTGTGTGTGTGTGTGTGTGTGTGTGTGTGTGTGTGTGTGTGTGTGTGTGTGTGTGTGTGTGTGTGTGTGGATGTGCATGTACATAATTATAGATAAATATCTGTATAAATATATATATATATATATATATATATATATATATATATATATATATATATTATTGCTGTAAAAAATGAAGGTCTTCTTGCAGACCAATTGAAAAGATTTGTAGGGAATAAGTCTATGAAAGGCTAGCATTTTTGCAGTGTGAAACTATATACAATCAAACTACAACAGAAAAAAGTATTAACTGCTTAACAGTTTGTTTCAACCTCAATTTTTTTGAATGCATTATAGGTTCATAGGTTCATAGGTAGGTACTAGGCTATCTGCCCAAGGGCATTTATAAGCTAGCCAGAGTGTGTCAGCTTTCACCGCCCCATTGATTAATTAACTGATCCTTTATCAAGCAGAGCCAATGAAGTGATCACAGGGGTGTATTTTCTGTTACCCATCCACTTGTCAAGGTTTCTCTTGAAGAGTGTTAGTTAGGGGCTGTGCCTAATGTAGTTTGGAATTTTGTTCCAAAGCATGGGGAGTCTCTGTGACAGGAATCTATCCCTCCAGCATGTTCTATTTATTGTTGTGGCGAGGTTTAGCTTACTAGAGCACATGGCTCGTAGTGACTTGGATTTCTTTAGGTGTAGCATGTCCATCAATTCTGTGTTAGACATGGCTTTGTAAGTCAGGCAGAGATCACCTCTGAGTAAGCGATATGCCACTGAGTACAGCCAGAGTTTTTACAGTCGGGCTACATAGGACATATGTTTGAGGCCAGTAATCCTCTTGGTGAGGTACTTTTGTGGTCTCTCCAGCTGTTGGAAGTGTCTTGTGAGGTACATCCCTAATGGGGCATTGTACTCTATGATGGGTCTGATGAGTGAAGAGTAGATGGGCACTATAACCTCTTTATTTCTAGATGTGAACCCTTTAGTAATTAGATGGGCCACATAGAAGGATTTTCTAACTACTTTGGCAATATGATTGTCAAAGGAGAGATTGCTATCTACCTGGGTCCCCAGATCTCTTACTACCTCTTCTGTATTAAGGGGTTGCCACCTATGTGGTAATTTGTGGGTGTTTTGTTTTTCACTATGCATTTTTTGGAATTTAGCTTGAAGTGTCCATCTCAGTAAGGTCCTTTTGGAGGATGTCCGTGTCAGGCGGAGAGTCAATTATGGTTCCCAGTTTGCAGTCATCGGCGAACTTGGTTAGCCATAGTCCTCGTAAGTTTGCCTGTACTTCTGAGAAGTATATGCTGAACAGTAGGGATCCCAGGACTGAGCCTTGTGGGACACCACTTGTGACTGGTTTAGAGTCGGACGTGGAACCCGCTATCCTTACCGTGTGAGTTCTGTCTGTAAGCCAGTTGGCAACCCATCACGTGATGGAGGAGTTTATGTTCAGGCTGGTGAGTTTTTCTGTAATACCCAAGTGGGGAATGGTGTTGAAAGCCTTGGCGAGGTCAAGGTAGGCTGTGTGAACAACCTTTCCCTCATCTATGGCCTTGGTGACTGTCTCAAAGAAGTCAACCCAATTTAGTAGGCATGATCTGCCATTAACAAAGCCAAACTGGGTCGGGTCAAGTGTTTGGAGGTTCTCAATGTCTTTGTTAATGAGTTCCATCATGATGCGCTCCATAGCCTTGCAGACCAGGCTAGTCAGGTTTATGGGGCGATGGATACCAGGGTCAATTGTGGTCCCTCCTTTGTGGAGTGGAATAACCCTTGCTGTGTGCCATTCTATGGAGCATGTAGCCTGTGGAGAGGCTGAGGTTGAACAGCATGTTTAGGTGGGGAGGTTAGTTCATTCTATTGTTCGTGCAAGACTCAGTCCGGGACACCATCTGGCCCTACTGATGCTGTGTTTTTGGCTTTTGAAAGGGCTATTTTCACCTGTGTGTCTGTGATTTCCGGGACACTATACTTTTCTGGTATTGTTGTGGGCCCTTTTGTGGGTGAGAGGGGGGTGAAGTTTGCACTGAATCTATCTGCCAGGATATTGGGAATATCAGTAGGTTCAGTATATTTTGTGTTATTTTGCACTAGTTCAGTGCATATCTGCGAGTTGCCACTTAGATTCTTAACATAGCTAAAGAAGGTTTTGTGGTTATCTTTTGAATCCTTGGCTATTTTTCTTTCGAAGTTAGCCTTGGATGATTTTATGAGGGACCTTAGTTTCTTACTGATACTGATCAGGGATGTCTTTCCTTCTTGGGATTTGCTTTTTTTCTGAACTAGTTTCCTCCTTCTATTGTATAGCCTGTTTATGGCAGGAGTCCACCAGACTGGTTTCCTTCTCTTAGAGGAGTAAGTCTTGGTTTTGCTAGGGATGGTATGATCCATGCATCCTTGTAGGTGCTCATAGAGCGCATTTGTAAAGGTTTCTGCATCTTGGGCAGTGTTATCTTTTAGCGTGGGGGCTGTGAAACTTACCGCCTCTGTCTTACGTAAGGTGAAGTTTGCTTTAGAAAAGTTTTTTACTGTGGTTTCCTTAGTCGGGGATGGTGGTGGGGTGTGGACATCCAGAGTGATTAGTTTATGGTCTGATCTAACCAGTTATGGGTTGATCTCTGGTGTGGAACACCTGTTGCCCATGTTTGTGATGACCAGGTCCAATATGTTTTCACCTCTGGTAGGGTAGTTTACCAGCTGATCCAGGGCATTTGAGTTGATGAATTCCAGGAAGCGCTGGGCCTGCGAGTTTATACTCAAGTAGTTTTCCCAATTAATGGAAGGGTAATTGAAATCGCCTAATATCAGGGTGTTCTGTAGGACCTTCAAGTTTACCAGTGTCTAAAGAAAGGTGGAGTGGTGGTACTGGGTTATGGAGGGTGATCTGTAGCAGGCCACAATTTGCATTGCAGATTTGCCTGATGTTATTTGCACATGGATGATCTCAGAGGTATCATGCTCGCCACTAACCTGGAGGTGTAGGTATCCTTGATGAATATGTATACGCCCCCTCTTTTTGTGTTTCGGTCCGTGTTCTGTGGCCTACACGTTTAGTATGAGTTGTAGCCCGGTAGTGCTGGGGTGCTCTCTGGAGCCTTGAACCAGGTTTCAGTTACTGCACAGATGTCGACATTCTCCATACTGAGGAGTGCTTCGAGCGCATGCATTTTGAGATTTAAACTCCTGGCGTTGAGTAGCATAACCCTCAATTTTTTTGTTAATTGTGCTGTTTACGGAGGTGGGTTTGACTTTTGAGCCTTGCCTAAAAAAGACACTATGGGGGCAGCAAGAGCATTGGCCAGTATTAAAAAGCCTAGGGGTGACAGGTGCAAGCCATCTCTTGTGAAGCAACGCAGCTTGTCGAGCATGTCGTCCCAGGCTAACTGACACTGGATATCCTTTGAATGACACCAGAAGCTTAGCCAATTGCTGAAACTGATCATTTTTTTCTTTATACTGAGGTATCATTCTTGGTGAGGGCAGGATGCTACTCAGGGTCAGGGTCATACCAGTCTGGGCTACATGATCAGAGAGCTCTTCCATGTCTCTTTTCATGTAGTCCAGGGAGGTACATCTCCGGTCATTCACACCAACATGAACAATGACAGAGTCATATTTGTACTTGTTCTGGAGCAACCTGAGTACTTGTGTTATGTGGCGAATTCTGGCTCCCGACAGGCAGCTAACAGTAACCTTCTGCTTGTCCAGCCCATTAAGTGGGACATCAGTGTGCCTGACTACAAAGTCACTTATTACTAGTGTGTTAGGTGTGTTATTTCGCCTTAAGGGCTGTGATTGTGCGGCATACTGATTTTGTGTTTTATGAGTTGCCTGGTTTGTGACAAGAGGTGCAGGTTGTTTGGGTGTCTGCTTTGGAGATCTGTGATGCTTTTGCAGGTTTTTATTTAGAGCCACCGAGTATGATTTTGTGTATTTATGTGTATTTTTTGCCAGTGCTGGTTTAATAGGTCTATGTGTGGCTGGAGGTGTGGTGCAAGTGTTAATCTTCTCCTCCTGACTGTCTGTTCCAGCCTTGGGTGGAGACAGCTTAGCCTCCAGTTTGGCTGTATAATTGCATCTCTCACATATGTTAGTTTTTTGTGCTAGGAGGGGAGGGTTGTCTGTGTACATGAGGCAGTTGTAACAGTGCCTCAGGACACCCAGATTCACCAGCTGAACTAGAGAGTACACCTGAAATTGCCCTATGGTCATGCCTGAATAGTAAGATGAGCTGCTTAGTCGCTTGGTTGGTGAGGGGTGAATAAAGAGCTTTGCCCTGCTGGGCAATCAAGTGTGCTTGCTATTAGGTCTGAGCAAGTGCTGGGCTGTAGGATGCTTTTTGAGTGCTTAGGTTGAGAGTTAGACTAGTTTCAAGGGAAAAACTGAACAGGAGACTTAGTGGAGCCGGGAATAATTTAACTCCTAGCTAACCGGCACTGCCCGGTACACAAAACCATGCAAACGCAGTTTTTATAGCAGGGAAATAAAAGAGATAGAAATTAGCCCAAAATAGCCAATAAACTACTAACTTCTGGGCTGGAACCACTCCTCCAGGGACAGATAGGCTTCTCAAAGCTCCCCTCTCTTACAGATGAACAGAGAAACTTCCTTCTATCCAAGTAAGGTATGGGCAACTCAGAAACTTGTAACACAGCCCTGAATTCAGCACTAGCCTGGAAACTGGACTATACTAGCTTAGAAAGGTGGGAAACAAGGAATTTTTTTCGTTTTGTTTTTTTTTTTTTGAAAAGATAAGGCAAAAACAGTAAGAAATACACTTAAAACAGCTTTAAATGACTACATACGATCAGAAAAGGCTATCACACTTTAGTGTGTAGCCTACAAAAGTTAAGCAAATTATTTAAACAAAAAATGACTTTTTAAAAGTGCAGGCAGTCAAATAAGTACAATATGTGAAAAAAAACAAACTTTTGAATCACAATAAATGCTGGAAAATCAGTGTTCAGGTGGAAAACAGTTAAGCACAGCAGGAAAGTGCAGAAAACTGATGCTTAATCACTCCAAAGTCTCTCTTCTAAGCTAGTAGGCGTGTATCAGTTTAAGGCTTTCTAGTGCTTCCCAGTAGGTTAGTTACAGGAAAGAGGGAAATCAAGCGCAGATGTGGTCTTTTAAACCAGAAAGTTGAAAGAGATGGACAAACTATCCAAATGGTCAATAAACTACAATTTCTGGGCCAAGAATCACTCCTCTTGTGGTAGACAGGCTACCTAGTGCTTACCACTCCCACTAATACGCTAGAAGGCTTTCCTCCAACACAGAAAGGCTTGCAAGGCTCAGAAGCTTACCAACAGTCCTGGATACAGCAACTCTGTATCTGGACTAGGCTAGTTACAGGAAAGGTGGGAAACAAGCGCAAGTGTGGCTTTTAAACCAGAAAGTTGAAAGAGATGGAAAAAAATTGCCCAAACGGCCAATAGCTACAATTTCTGGGCCAGGGACCACTCCTCTTGTGGTAAATAGGCTACCTAATGCTTAACACTCCCACTGATAAGCTAGAAGGCTTCCCTCCAACACACAAATGCCTGGGGGGCTCAGAAGCTTACTAATAATTTTGGGTACAGCAACTCTGTAACCAGACTCGGCTAGTTATAGGAAAGGTGTGAAACAGGCGCAAGTCCGGCTTTCAAACCAGAAAGTTGAAAGAGATGCAAAAAAACTGCTCAAACAGCCAGTAGCTACAATTTCTGGACCAGGGACCACTCCTCTTGTGGTAGAAAGGCTACCTAATGCTTACCACTCCCACTGATAAGCTAGAAGGCTTCCCACCAACATGGAAAGGCTTGGGGACGCAGAAGCTTACAAAGAGTCATGGATACAACAAATCTGTACCTGGACTAGACTAGTAACAGGAAAGGCAGGAAATAAGCACAAACACAGGCTTATAAATCAGAAGGTTGAAAGAGATGTAAAGGCTTTCCAAACAGCCAATAAACTATAATTTCTGGGCCAGAAACCACTGCTCATGTGCTAGATAGGTTATCTTGTGCTTACCACGCTCATTGATAAGCTAGAAGGCTTCTCTCCAACACAGAAGGGCTTTGGGCCTCAAAAGCTTACCAACAGTCCTGGATACAGCAAATCTGTACCTGGACTACACTAGTTACAGGAAAGGCGGGGACCAAATGCAAACACAGGCTTTTAAACCAGAAAGTAGAAAAAGATGGAAAAACTGCCCAAACGGCCAATGAACTACAATTTCTGGGCCAAAACCCACTCTTCCCATGGTAGACAGGCTACCTAGTGCTTACCACTCCCACTGATAAGCTAGATTGTTATACAATTCTACAGAGTAAGCTGATAATGCTGTTCTATAACCTGTTTAAATAAATGGACTGCTTGCTTCCATATAAAATGAACAAAGGGGTTTGATCAAAATTTGCAAACAAATTTTCAGCATTAGATTGCCTACAGCTCCCACAAGAGGTCTGGGATCTATGACATAACTCCTGACATTTTGCAGGGGTCAGTAGCAATCATATAAAAATGTTAGCTTGTGGTCTAAGAGATTAGAGAAACTGGTCAAGAATCTCAGAGATGATGCTACTGTAAGATCTGGGCACAGAAGTCTGTTCTCTAAAGTAGTTAATGCTGTATGGTAATATGACAGTAATTAATTTATTTTCTGAACCTTGACAGAAACAGTGACATTGTAAGGCAGGGTTATGCTTTAGGTCTCAGTCCATTGAACGATGGGTAGCATTTAATGGTCATGCCCATTTCCTGTTTTGTTATTTGATGTGCAATGTAGGACATTTCAGTAACACACCTCTAGTGAGGTGTGAAACAAATAGTGCTAATGTTAACAGCTTTTCAGCTTTACATAAATTTGTTAGAAATGGCACAAAATGGACACATTCTCTGCATGACATATATGAATAGTTCATTTGGCAGCTCTGCTAACTGCATAAGTAATATATAGTGCTGTATACAACTTCCCCATTTTGTCATCACCTGCCAACGCATGTTGGAAGAGCCTTTTTGCATGACTATGGTCATAGCCATGATGAGTAGAAAAACTGATTGATAACCTTTATTTAGTTAGGCTCTCATTTGCATGTGTACTATAAACCAAAGTGGTCACAGACAAACTCACAATCAAAATAGAAACCCAAAGTAGGAAAAGCTCCACAGCTCACAATAATCCACACCAGCAAAGTTGCCAAAGAATGTAAGATCCAAAAGGTAAAATACTTCATTTATTGTACAAAACAATAAAACCTGAGCGCTTTCATCTAAAAGTGAAAAGGAACTTCATCAGAGTAAAGAATACAACAAACTTCCTGAATTTAAACACAAAAGCCTGGAAAAAGGTGACCAAAGAACATTTTAATTTAAAGGTACAGTAACATCAAACCAAACATCTCTTAGTAGACATAAAAATTGCATAAACTTGCAAATTTACCTCAAATATTTATTAAAATTACATAAATAACATGTTGAAAAAAATATACCCCGGGATTCAGTAAGCTTCCGTGCAGGAATAAGCTATTCCTGCATGGAAACGACCGTTTAAGAACAGCATGGCAGCGTGCCATGCATAGTTATGAAGGTGCACTACCTCTGCTCCTAAATTGACACAGACCATGGACAAGTGAAGGGGGAGTGTTTGAGAGCAAAGCTCTCACAATATACATGCCCCTGCACTCAAGAATTGCCATTTGGCAATTACAATGAGTGAGAATGCTCATAGGGGGTTGTAGGGTTGCCAGCTTTTCAAATGGCCAAAGTGGGACATTTTTGGTTCAAACATCAGATTTGGCAGGCCGAAACATACCCACGGCCAGTACAAAGAACAAAACTTCATGGCTTAGCCTAAATAAAAGCTTATTCTTGTAGCATTTTAGTTGCTTATTCTGTTTCTTATAACATTTAAGTGTTTCAGATACAGAATAAATGTGTTATGCAACTATTACATAAAATATAGGCAGAAATCCACAGCAATAAGTGAAACCTGTCCCTTCCTAGAGAAAATAGCACTAGAAATGTTTTTTCTCAAACACATTAAATTTAACCATAACTGAGCAGGTTTGCCCATTGCCTAGCTACGCATACTGTAGCTTAAATAGCACAAGAAGGTAAATAGCAAGATACATTCAGTAGAAGCAGTACTGCAATAGGATAGTGGTCAGAGCATTCACTTTGTGAGTAGTCATTTCTGGTTTGATCCTCACTGTAGTAAATTCCATGTGAAAGCAATTTATGGACATATTTTTGCTGTATAACCTACTAAATAACATATATTTGTGAAATGGAGTACTGCATTAAGTGCAGATGTGAGGTGTCATTGTAATAATGTGGTAAAATCTACAGATAAACACAAGTGCCCCATACAGTATATGTATACATGAATCAGGGATATGAACTAAACAAAGTTATAACGTGTAATGAATGATAAATCCATGCCATACAGCAAATAGTGTAAAAAATGTATAAAGTGTCCAAATCTAACACTTTCCGAAGACCCATGTTTCATTTCTTTCTAAATTAGTGTGAGGGTAAGTGGGAGTAAGCACTTATAAGCAGTAGTAAGTGGGTTTAAGCCTGTTTGCACGGGCATAAGCAATGCCTGCACAGGTTAAGCAATTTAGAGGCTAACTGAGTATTAGAAACTGTAATCAGAAGTTAGCATTGCTTACCATCACGCAAACCAGCTTACAACTGGTTAAAAGTGCCTTAATTACTCTGTATCCAACAGCCCCTGTTCTGCCCAGCAACAAAATACACGTCCCTTGCAGGTCTAGAACCCAGGCCACTGTACACTATAGACACAGCAGTTAACCAGTAAGCCATTACAACTGTACATAAAACTGAGGTATACCCAAACAGATCCTCACTATAGTAAAATCACAATTTACATGTGAATGGAATCTATAAACAGTCTTATGTGGTATAACCTACTAAATAACATATATATGTGAACTGGAGTACTGCATTAAGTCCAGATGTGAGGTGTCATTGTAATAAAGTGGTGACATCCAATGATAAACACAAGTACCCTATACAGTGTACATGCACATGAATCAGGGATACTAAACAAATATATAACATGTAATGAATGATTAATCAATGCAAACAGCAAATAGTGTGCAAATTTAAAAATAAGCAACACTAAGCATTGCACACCTCTGCTTACCAGGTGTAAACAATGTGTAGCCCAGCTAAATAAATTTGCCCATTGGTATGCCCCTTTAAGCAATGCCAACCTTATGTAAGCGGGTTTGCCCATAGCTTAGCATTTTCAAAACTGTCCAATCATGGCAAAGTGTGGGAAATTGGCCCTATTTAAAGTCCATAGGTGGGAATACATCTCATAACTGGTTGCAGCTTCCTCCTGTAGGCACAATGGCTGGTGTTGGGGAATGATCTCTCTTCTGAGCACAGAGCTGGGGCATCCAAGAGTCCAAGGTCATGGCAGGACTCCTGGTAAAAGATCATGAAGAGAGACTGCTGCAGGGCCAGTAGCAGGGTTCCCAATATAAAGCAGAAGCCTGGGACCATCTAGCCCGTGACCTCACCAGTGCCACTGGCATCCCTCAAACTGGTGAGCAGGTCAGGCATCACTATGCCAACCTGAAAGAGAAGAAGAGGGAGCTCTTGGATCAGTGGATCCAAGAAGCAAGGCAGGGTGATGTCCCAGCAGTGTGTAAGTACTCATTCTACTAACTGTTTAATAATTGCCAGCTCATGTATATTATGGATAGGTATGGCTAAATCCTCCTCTTATGTCTCTGACAGTGGCAGCGGAGTGGGCTGTGAATCAGGAAGCCCGTGTGTGTAGGCTGTAAAAGCAGATTAGTAATAAACTTGCATTTACTGCCATAGGAAATAAATCTAAAATAGTAGAAAGTTAATTGTCAGTATAAAACCTGTATTGTGTATGCAATGTACTGAATAAACCAGACGATAGGACAGGAAGAGTCCCATATAGGTTGTATGTAAATAAAAGGGTAACAGCATGGCAATAAAGGTCTAACTCCTAGACTGCTTGTGTTTACTCTGGTATCATATGGTAATGTAGTGTTGCATTCTCTTAATAGTACTGTTGTATTAAGCACTATTACCCACATTGTGCTACATAAATAAAATGTGTAGGAATGTCTGCATATGACTGTTGTAATCACAAGGTCTTATTGTACAACTAAGGGAGACAGAAAACAGTGAAAAGATACACAATAAAATACAAATAGCACACTCACAATTGAGATGTAAACTGTTGTACTTTTAGCACACACAGTCATGGTTTGAATCCTGGGAGTGGTAGTAAGCTGTATGCAGAATCATACCCCTCAACGGTACAGATTTTGTCAGAAAGTTCAGATAATTGGCTTAAATTTCCTGCTTGTCACCCTGTCCCCTTGACAAATCAGTGGGATGATCCCAGAAGTTTATGCATCAAATAATGACATACAACTGATTGTCAGACATCATACCCATCAGAAATATATCTATAAGAACAAACCTGTCACTCTAGCAACTCACCAAAATGTTATGAGAGTAATATGCAAAGTATGTCCCATATCTAACCCCATGTTGTGAAGCTATGACCAGAGTGTGTGCAGTAACAGAGTGAGATGTATGTGCATAATAATAACGTGGAATCTTGTAATATGTATGGCAACATTCAGGTAGTGTTAACAAACATTCCCTCCATAGGTCTGTCAGATAAGAAAACTGTGCCTGGAAATAAAAGATTGAAATCCTGGACTGGTACTATTTACTCTGGTATTGTATGGCATTATTAGTGTTGCAGTTTCTCTGAATAATAATGCATTACTCATCACTGTCACCCACACTGTGCTGTGTTGTTGTGTATGTTGCTGTGTATGTTGCCACACATATTACCAGATTCCGCATTATTATTATGCACATACATCTCACTCTGTTACTGCACACACTCTGGTCATAGCTTCACAACATGGGGACATACATGGGATATTACTCATAACATGTGGTATTATGGTATTTTAATGATTTTAATGTTAATGATTTTGTTTACTTCATGTAATTGGAGCTTTTCTCCCCGGGCCTCTACTGAAAACGGATATTTGTCCAGTTAGACTAGCCCGGTCAACAAATGTAAAATAAATAAAATAAAATAAATAAATTGCTAGAGAGACAGGTTTGCTCTTACTGACAATTTGTTAATTGACATGTCACTAATAAAACTGTCTAGGAATCCTTGTATAAGACTGTTGTAATTACAAGGTCAGATTGTAAAACCAAGGGAAACTTATAGACAGAAATCAGTGAAGACATACACAGCAATATCTAAATATCACACTCAGCTGTGATGTACACTGTTTTATTTTTAGTAGACACAGTCATGGTTCAAATCCTGAGAGTGGTAGTAAGCTGTATGTAGAATCATACCCCTCAACTGTACAGATTTGTTCATAATGTCCAGATAATTGGCCCATATCCACTGCCTGGTACCCTGTCGCCCTGTCATATCAATGAGATGATCTCTGAAATTTGCGCAGCTATTAGTGACATATAACGGACTGTCAGACCTGTAAATATTTAGAAAATGTATATGAAAACAAACATGTCATTGCAGCAACTCACCAAATGTTTATGAGGGCAATTGTCAAAATATGTCCCAGTTCCACCGGAACGTTGTCAAGCCTTGACCAGAGTGTGTGCAATAAGAGATTGAGAGGTATGTGCATAACAACAACCTGGAATCTGAGAATATGCATAGAAACCGCCAGGTAGTGTTAACAAACAATACCTCCACAAGTACACCAGGTAAGAGGTGTATACTGCAGGTAAAACACAGTTCACGTTTATAGTTGTC
>NC_056733.1:1935253801-1935296301 GCF_019279795.1 Protopterus annectens
CAGCCTCCAATTACACTCTGTACTCAGCCTCTAGGGGGAAAAGAATGAAGTTGTCACAATGAAGATGTATCTGTTCCATAACAATTCTTAACTTAGAACATCACTATCATACTGACAAACAGAACTGTCGGTAAGACAGTAAGCACTAAGCCACTATTGTTCCCAAGGTGAAATGTATGAAAATGTACAGCCATATACCTTAAGGTGTCTTACTACTGATATCCCTCACATGTTGTAACAGCCTAGGTTATATATGGTGGAACCCCAAAAATGGAAAACAGGGGGGGTTTTAAATTTTTAAAACACTGAATTGGGTGTTTTAAAAGGAAACATTTAGTCAAATATGGAATAAAATAAAATGGTGTGGGGCCAAATTACTGGAAAAATGGCAAAAGGGAAATACAAATAAAAAGGGCCCCTTTCACACCCAAAATGATTAATGGAAAAGCCTGTTTTGGTGGGGGCAGACAAAAAAACGGCCTGGCCAAAATTGGATACCCCCTTTAAAGTTGCCGGTGTTCCCGGAAAAATTGAACAAACCCCCGTAAATTGAAATATACAATGGAAAAATATTAATTTTTGGGCGGGAAATACAAAATATAGGGGCCTGTTCCAGCCTTTTGAAACACCTGCCGTAAACTGAAGGGAAAACCTGGGTTGGGGGCAAAAACAAAAATTTTTTTTATGGGTTGGGCCCTATGTTTTGGATAAGGGGGCCCAAAAAAGTTGGAACCCATTTTCAGACAGAATGCATTCCAAAAGCTAAATATTAAAAAACCAAACCCCGGAAACAAAACAAAAAAACAAAACAACAAAAAAACCAAAAGTTTAAAAAAATGGGAAACCCCTTTTACAAAAATTGTTCCGAACCAATCCTGGGTTTTAAACTAATTTCTGTTTGAACAAATTGGCAAAAGGAAAGGGTGTTGGAAAGGGGAAATGGCCCATATTTGTAAATGATGTTGCCTGAAATGTAAAAAAAGTCTTCCGTGGGCGTGGGAAGCAATGGGGGACACGAATTTGGTGAAGGGCCCCCATAATGTGGTTTTTTACAAACCCGCTGTATATTAAAGGGGGTCAAAACCCCGGGGGGGAAGAAGAAGAAAAAAACCCAAAAAACCAAACAAACCCGTTTAAATTAAAAAAAACAGCACAAACCCAAGGGAAAAAAAACTGTTCCAAAGAGGCACATTCCCTAACGGGTAGGTGAAAAATATAAGGAGGTTAATTGGGCCCGGTTTAAAAATATGGATAATATTAATATTTATATATATTATAATTTAATATTCCTTAAATTATAATATTTTTTATTAAAAATTAATCACACAAAACAAAAACCACATATTTTTTTACACAAATGTATATTATTAAATTTTAAATGAATTATAAATTTTTAAAAATTAAATATAATTAATTAAATATATAAATTTGGGAAAGGGGGTTCAATTTTTCCATAACACAAGACCCAACCACAACAACACACAAAAACACCAAACACAAAAAAAAAAAAAAAAAAAAAAAAATATATATATATAAATATATATATATAAATATATATATATATATATATATATATATATATATATAAATAATCCCCCCCCCTGTTTTTGCAGTTCCCCCCCCCCTTTTTTTTTTATTATTTAAAAACAAAAATTAAAAAAAAAAAAAAAAAAATATATATATATATATAATTTTATATATTTTTAATTTTAAAAAACCCGATTTAAGAATTGAAAAAAAAAAAAAAAAAAAAGCCTAAAAAAAAAATTTAAAAATTAAAATTTTAAATTAAAAATTAAATATTAAAAAATTTTTATAAAATTTTTATGCGTTGGGTTCCCAAAATGAGCAACATTAAAAAAATTTATTTTTTTATTTTTATTATTATTAAATATAAAATATTTATTTAATAGGTTTTTGGTTTAAAGAAAAATTCCCAAAAAAGGTTGGAAAAATTGGTAAAAATTGTGGACCCAAGGGGGGTTATTTAAAATTCAGGGGGGGTTTTTGGGGTTTGGTTGGGTTTATTAAGTATGCAAAATGACAAAAATTGGCATTTTAATTGGGGTTTTCCAAGGGGTGGAGTTTCAGGATTTGGTTTTCGGATTTTGAATTTTCAGGCTTTTGGTTTCAGGATTTTGATTTTCAAGCTTATAGTGTTTCAGGCTTCTGATAGGGAACCATATATATATATATATATATATATATATATATATATATATATATATATATATATATGTATATATATATATATATATATATATATATATATATATATATGTATAGATACAGTAGTACATGGGTGCAAAATGGACAGTTATGTCTGGTGTGAAATCCATGTTGGGAACACATTTCCCTTGTTTGTGAAGGTGGAATTGGTATTTTGGGGAAGGATAGTAGGTATATTTGAGGTGGTAAGCTGGGTTGGAAGACAGACAAGACAACATACAGGGGCGGTATATGACACATGTGGTGGGCAAACACCTTGGATGGGGAGTGTTGTTTGGAATATGTAAGCCCATGAGTCCCCATATGGAAACAATGGGACCAAGGTCCCCACCTATGGGCAGTCACAACAATATCTTCACAGCCCTGAATCTGCCTGGGTTGGGGGGCTGAGAAGGAGGAGCATGCGGACCCTGTGATTGTGTACTGAGGGCCTCAAGGTGGTATAACACTTCCCCCATGTCTCTGTGGAGCTCCCTATGCACCATATCCTGGACCTGACTTTTGGGTGACAGGATACTGTCTGTGTGCTCCCGGGGGGGGGGTGAACACCATCCCCTTAGGTGGTTCCACCTGAAGGTATTGCAGGACCAGTAGATGATCATGTCCCAGGGTGGGTCCCAGATGTGATGTGGCTGGTAACATGGCCAGATGAGGTGGGAAAGGTGGTTCTGCTGTCAACTGTCTTCCCAAACATGCTATTGTGTCACTGTTATTGAACATATGTGGGTAGCAATAGTCCACACATTCCAGAATTATGTCTAACAGCATGCATAGATATCTGCATTAACACAAAACAGCAGATGTGCAGCAGTCACATAGCAAACAGAACACATGCATATATGGAACTATAATGGCCCTTACAATAGCATGCAGGGGACATTGTTTGTAACAGGCCACCAATGATAGTGTTTCAACATGGAACATGACTACAAACACATTGCACAAGTTGTTGTATAATACGATATATGTCCCAACAGTTGGTCTGCTGTAGACATACCCATTGAGTTATGTGATCAGATTGTTGCTGCAGATATGATGATGGGGAGACAGAGATGTGTATTAACAACTATTATATCCTTGCAGTATGAGGTCCTAAGACCTGTTTTCCACTTTATGTCTTTCAGGCAAAATGTCCCAGGAAAGACTTCCGATTTACACACCCCAAGAGAATGATGTCATCATCACATACCTGGTGCAGCACTACCACACCAGGTTTGGGCATACAGTCATGATCTGCAGGAGAGGACCGCCTTGTGGAACAATCTTGTCCACATGGTAAACGATATCAGTGTGCATAACTGCAGTTATGAGCAGGTTCAACATCAGTGCATTGATCTACTCCGCCATGCCTGTCAGCGTGCTGCTGCAGTTATGAGGGACCAGCTTGCCACAGAGGTAGTCATGCCATTCAACTCCCCCTTCATGCATGCTGAGGAGCTCCTTGCCAGCCTTGGGGCACCTGCCCACCCACAAATACAAGATCTTGTGGGGAGCATAGTTGAGGTGGGTGCTACCCACACAATGGCTAGGAGTGTACAGCTAAGGACACAGGTCACATCAGTTGACCACTGTTGCATATCCATCTGCAGCTGTAGAGTTTAATCATGCATATGTGAGATGAAATATATATAGTCTGTTGCTGCATTGTACTAATAAACAGATGTGCATAATCTGTAGTATTGTGGGTTTGTACTGTTGATGTGCTGTAATGCTGCTCCCAACCTGTACCAATGCCACAGGTGTGGCTACTGACATCATATCTCTCACACAACTATGTAGGTCCCTCTGGTACACCTCCGGGGAGCAGCCTGTAGTTGGTGAGTATGGTGTTTGTTCAGGTTTGCCAATACACAGGTCATGTTATGGCCATGGTATATTCCATGCACACATTTAACACACCTACCCATAATTCATGCTGTACATGTTAACATATTGTTGCTGTTAACTGCACTGCATCACAGTGGTCACCATGGTGGCATATCTGAAGGGTATGTAAGAGTCCTGCAATATAACTAACAACTTGTCATTGCAAGATGTGTGCACAGAGATGAACTTAATGGTGGGACAAATAGCCTACAGTATGAACATGTCTGAAACATCACCCTTATACAGTGCTACAACAGTGTATATACCACTATTGTAATGGCAACTGTTACAGATCTACACTACAGCATATCACAATACTGCATTCCACAACCCTTATAACCTGTAATGTGGTCCTAACATGAGCAATGAATGTGTAATATGGAATCCTATGTTAGGACAGAAAATATGGGGAATACATACCTTCACAAACACTGGAAGCATATGTGTGTATACACTCCAGATAACATATTATGGAAGCAGCTTTTGTGGTACTGACAGCATGCACTCTTCATGAGTATGGACCTTCTAGCAAGTACAGGACCTTGATGTCACACCAAGAAATGGTCTGCTGTCCAAGGTGTTTGTCCATCAAATGAGGCCACTTACCTGCAACAGAGGCAGCTGTGGCTTGCACACATCTTACAAGCCATGGAATGGAGCCCATACCCAACAGGTAGCATCCAGGAGTTTGACATGTAGCCTTATCTCACCATTGCATATACCATGCAGAGAGTCATGTATGTGGTGAGGATGCATGAGACAGGATTAATGTAAAAAATAAACAGATGGCCATCCAAAACAGATGACGACACATGTTGCAAAGTGGTCATTCAGGCTGCCTAGTAACATGCCACAACACTGAGGGAGTTGCAGGAATGTCTAGCAAGTACTGTCTGTGCAGTACCTGTGTCAGCAATTGCCTGGACTCTGCATAAGTGTGGCCCATGGGTAGGGTAATCAGATGGAACAGTTGTACCACAAGAAACATCAGCCAGGGCTCTCTACAGGTAGTGTATGCATAATAGCAAAAGCCCCCCAAAGGCATGCATTGCAATGTGTACTGGTGTACCAAGACCAAGTTGGAAACCTACAGACAGTATCAATTAAGATGCATGTGCTACACAACCAACACATCACCCCACCTTATACCCACCATCCCCATCTGTACCTTGCTGGTGCCAGGGTACACCTGTATGTTTGCCATTCATTAGCAGGGACTAGGCCGGTACACATGGTGTTCAGAGTATGGGACACTGCAAAATGACACATGTGTAGGCCATAGTTGTCAAGCATCTGCAGAAAGGCTGAGGATAGGGAGGAGGTGTCATCCTGAAACACAGCAGTGCACTGAAGCAGAGATCTAAAGCTCACTAAGAATGGTTGTATCTGCACACAGTCAAGGTCATGAATTGTGGCAGGCATAATCCTGACTCCACAGCAATAGTGATAGCACTGTGTGACCTCCAAGGGCTGTGCACATAAGTTGACCTTGCAATCATGCAGAGTTGGGGGACATTTGTAGGGCAGAGTGACCAAATACTGGCAAATGCAAATGGCCCATGCTAGTATACCCCTTCCAGGAATAGTGACTGCTGTAGTATATATAACAGTTGTTGCAATAAACCATCATAATAAGGGTGTGCACACATATGCACCTACAAATTGTATGCATCTCAATCAGCATCTGCACAGCTAACACATTTGTTTGATACTGCATTTGATTGCACATGTCATGTGTCACATATCAGGTTTGTGTAATGTTAACAGATGCAGTAATGCGGCCCCATGGCATATCAGGGAAGAGGGTGCCATATCAATAAGGGTGTGTACACTCAAAATAGTCATGGTAAGGTTTGAAGGTTGTCAGTGTAATTGTATTTTATTGGCCATACATGCACCGCAGATGATGAAATCTGTAAATCATACATCATCCATTCACAAATGACATCTGTCCACATTTCATCCCAGGTTTGTATCGGACAAACACATAGGGGCTGTGAGCAGCAGAGCAAACATAACTGACACACATATACACATTCAGCAATGGTATGTACACCTGTGAGGTATGGTGCACAGTACATTCTAGGGTGCCAAACAGGTGCACAGCAATACTGTGTTCATGTGTGCAGTGTGTCCCAGGGGAAGGGGCATCACCTACTAACACAACCCATGCATCACAGAGATGTATAATGTTAGTAACAGGGATTAACTATAGCTGCACTGCATGCTGTTGAGTGCCATATGTCATGTATGTTGACAAATGGGTAATGAGAGGTCTATGTGTAATATCTTTGTGCAACCTCACCTGTAAGTGTATGCATGTGTGGGAGGGGTGAATTTGTCTGTAAGTGCTATCTGGTGAAGTGGAGGGGGGTTGATGTATGAAGAATGCGTGTGTACACATGTGTGTGTGTGTTTGTGTATGTGTCCATATATGCACACGTGTGAGTATGGGGCTGTTCATACCTCTCAACTTCCCTTAGACATCATGCAGTAGATGGACATGGACAGACACATTAGACACCAGGAATACTTTTCTGAAATGTAATCACAGGACAGCTGATAGTATAATAAAGTCTGCAGCATGAAAGATGCATTAGGAGGGAAATCTGGACACTAGGGATACTTTTTTAATTGCAGTCAGCAGAAAGGTGAAAGAATACCCACATATGCAGCACTAAAGATGCATTGGGGAATTACTAGACAACACCAGAGAGCATTTCCAAATATTACTGTAGTCCACATAAAAAGTTAATAGAGCAACAGATCTTGCATCTACTGAACAATAGTTAAGTATGAAACTCCAGTGCGTGACATTATTGACTGACTGTAGTAGCCCATAACATATGGTGGCCATGCTCAAGACGTCTGGACAAAACCAGGGTGAACACTTGATAACATCAGGGAGTCTTTGAACAAATGACTCCAATCAAGTTAAAGAGTTAATGGAGTAACAGGCCATGTTTTGTGATCACTTTTCTGAACAATTAGAAGAATGATACATTAATGATTGATATTATTGACTGTAAATATTCAAGACTGATGCAGGATGGGGAAAATAAGAGAAAAAACTAGAGTCATTCTGAAAACTCAGGGACAGGTAAGTACTAAGGTGTGTGTGTGTGTGTGTGTGTGTGTGTGTGTGTGTGTGTGTGTGTGTGTGTGTGTGTGTGTGTGTGTGTGTGTGCACTATTAAGCAATGACATACAGGTCTTAAAGTGCATTTCTTGTTTTCCCCTCACAGGTGGCGAAGTGGGTCAGGGTCCCTCCTGCAGGCAATCTGATGTTTGTGTCCATACTTACACTGAAAATGATAATTGGTGTGTTGAGCACAGGTGGGATTGTCAGGAGCTGAAGCTGCACCATCATTTGACATCCCACTGTTATCCACTCCATCCCCACACACAGTCACATTGCCTATACATACCCCATCACCAGTGGCCATAGCTGAGGGACAGTTGGTGGTTGGTGGCATAGAACAGGAGAGTTTGGTATCTATGGCACATGTGTCTGGACAGCAGCCATAGATGGATTTCTGGCAGGGTACCTCATAGGCAGAAGTACAGGGGTGCATGTTGGAAAGCTGCTGGTCATCATGCCTCTGGCAGAAGTGCCACATTTGGTGCCACCAGACACATGTTTCAGGCCACCATGGAGGTGCAGGAACATATGGAACAGTATACTAGACAGGCTCTGAGGCTGCAGAGGGATACACATTCATCTGTTACTGACATCTGTGATCTTGCAGGTGCCCTCCGTTATTTCTCAGAGGTCATGGATAGATGGTTGGCTGACATGGTGGGAATCTTCAACCGTGAAATGTCTGTGCTTCTGCATATGGTGGGAGTGGTGTGATGGCCACGTGGACGTAGGCCAGCAACACCAAAAGCTGGACATGCTAGAACACAGGTCCGCTTCTGTAGTGGCAGTACCAGCCCCAGCACTGCAGGGGGGGCACTGTCCACACTACACCATGGCAGGCCATGTGCACATGCCCCTGGCCAGTCCCAAGAGGGACCCAGGTCCAGCAGACATATGTCATCATCAGGGGAGAGTACCATATCATGGCTTGTACCTGGTGGTGCCTGTGGAACCCCTAGCAGGCACAGTTCTCACATCTATGGCTGGAGACAGTGAACTGCACACCCTGACAGGTACATTCTGCAGCTGTCCAACAAACCCCTGTATAGGGCAGCCACATGGCAGAACTGTGTGCATGCATACACACACACACACAATTTCAACAAAGCTAGGGCAACCCTATATCTACACACACCACATCACAACAGCTCAATTAATAATTAAACCCCCTCACTCACACACATGGTGTCAAATGTATGGCTCAGCCTAGGTCTCTGGCAAACCAACAACACACCCTGTGCATATGATGATACTTGTGCCACATCCCTGTCATCCATAACATTGATGCAGGGACAGGCTAATATGGTCCTGATGCACAGAGTGACTGTACTGTGGTGTACCAATGTAATGCAGTGTAACATGTCAGCAGTAAAGGTTAATGCTTACATGTCAGGAAGAGTAGCTGTCCAGCCATGATGCATTATAGATGTTAACACTGAGTGACTGTGGTCTCCAAAATGTATTCCGTTTGTGTTGTAGGTGTCCATGTGTCAACAGGATGATGGTCTGCTGTTGCATCCTACAAGCGGTATGGCACTGTGGTGACATCTTGGCTGTTCCATATCCTGGGTACAAGTGAACACATGTCACAGGTCTGTATAACTGTTACTGCATGTGCCACAAGGCCGATAGGTCTGGGGGTGGTGTAAATAGGTGAGTGCATGGTGACTGATGTCAGCAGCCCTTCTACAGTGGACAATGGTAAGTGTACTAGGTGGTACACACCACATGCCTGTGTATAACAAACACAGAGACTTTGGTGTTGATGCAATACATAGAGAATACTGTACACATGGATGCATGTACCTGTGCAATGAATCCATTTTAGCCTATGTAATTCCACCAAGGCAGAGTAGGCACAACAACACATTTGGAAATAAGCAAACTGCTAGTTTAGTGTCATTGACGATGGTACTGCTGGGGTATATGTCCCCTTCCTCAATGTAGTGCAATCCTCAACTCGGTACACATAGGCGTGCTGGTGTGGGTGGATCCCTTTGGAGGGTGAGAGGTGTTTTAGAACTGCAGTTAGTGTGATAGACAATGACTTAATGTGTTAACATGAACTGTACAGTATTACGGCCAGCTAAGTGGGTGGATACATTCAACAGTAACTGCAATTATTGTAGCTGTGCCCACAAGAGCCACACCCAGCTGTATAGACCAACCCCAGTATTGTTGTACACCTATACAGTGGGTAAGAGGGCATTTACACATCTACCACTAGTTGTGATGGAATGTTTTTCCACAGGGTGATACCTGTGAAATGTTAGCATTTTCCAGGCAGTTCTCGGACAGATGACCTCCTGGGACATGTATATTCTGCAAACAGAAGTAGATTCCTTCGCATACACACACTCTTACTTGGCAACACCGGGACTAGAACCCTTACCTAGGTATGTAGTGCTACTGGTGTGTGCGGCCTTAATTGCACACACCACACAGATTTTAGGGTGAGGTGTGTTCCAGGTTACATGTTACATGAAGAACTTCCCCAGGCCTGTACAGTATGGTAGTGGGGGATGTACTGGTTATTTATGGCCAATACATAGTGTGACATACTGTCATATAAACATTGACAAACACATTAACAGTCATACACACATCTGAGAAACCTGGGCTTATCAGTGATAACTACCTTGTCAGTGTGTCCATTCTGTTACAGATAAGTGGCACACAGCACATGCATAACTGGGCTAGATAGTGTACTCAGTTAACTGTATGGTTGATGGTGACAGTGGTCCCCATACAGTGGAACATGAGACATGTTCTGGGAGTACCATGCTGTAAAGACAGTATACCCAGCACCCACACCCCACAGTGAATATTGTACACACAGCAACCCATGATAAACCTCTGACATACCCACCATCACACATTGACCAGGATAGAAATACAATCTCTTGTCTATCCCAAGAGTGCTACTACAGGGCATGCTTTGGAACAAAATTCCTAACTACATTAGGCAGAGTCCCTCACTAACACTCTTCAAGAGAAGCCTTGACAACTGGATGGGTAACAGAAAATACCTACGCACATGCCACAGGGATAGTAGGATGATGCATTGTCATGGCTCTCCTATAGTCAACAACATCACTATCCCTAAAAAAAAAAAGTAATCTCAGTTTTATCCCTGAAGTCTCAAAACAACCTACTAAACAAGTGTAGTGGGTCCAAAAACAAAGCAGTGTAAGAAAATTCTCTGTGGAAGATTTTCAGTCCATATATCACTGCATATTAATCAGATCAGACAAAAGTAGTAGAAGTAGCGAACGTAAACTTGTCATAAGTTACAAAAAAAAAAATAAAAAATATATAATTGTACAGAATCACTATGTATTCGAAAGTAATCGAAGCAAGGCAGGCAGTCTGTTTCCTGTCGAAAATCCTTTATTAAGTACACAGAAAAGCGATCCAAGTAAAACAAAAATAGAGTAATAGTTTCCTCACAAGCTTTCTAAATATATATAATTTTTTTTATTAGGAAAGGGAGTGGTTTATTGTGCTGTAAAACAAAGTGCTATTGGTACACATGTTAAAGTCACATCCCTTGCCCCATCAGTGTGACATTCAAGATGGTCCTGCCTTACTTAGTAGCTGTCATAATAATATAACCCTTATGTACTTTAAATAAAATTTATAATAATATGGTACCTCTTATTTAATCAGATTATTAAGTAGATTATTAAGTCTGTGATTTTATCCAAGACAATATACTACATGGCAGGAAATATATAAACCTTAACCCATTTGAAATCAAAAAATATATATAAATATATACATATACACTTTGCATTTAAAAAATCAATTGTAAAAATTATATTCTATTTTCATAACCTATTGTTAACAAAGATCGCTTTCGTCCTTATAGACTTCTTCAGGTCTGTATACAAGAACCCTAAAAACTATCTATACAAATATATATAATTGTATAATTAGTTAGCATTGTTATTACACATAATTTTGAATAAAGTGGAAAAAGAACCAGAAAAAGAAAAAAATAATAAGAAAAAATGTATGATGATGGAAACAAAATATACGCTTAAATTACAACTAATTTAAAATGGTATTTAAAACCAACTGGTAGAATAAAATTAAATAAAATTAGTCATGTAAACAATGTGGCAGTTTTCTATGTTCCAGTGCACTTTTAATTGAACAGTAATAGTTTAGTCCAGGCTTCCTAAAATAGTTCAGCTTTAATTGCTACATGAGTTCATGTTTCTCCAGAATATTTTGGATGTCTCCTTCAAGATGACCCATGTCTATGCAATCCAGGATCTGGAACTTAAAACGTGTGTGTCTTTTATGCAGAGAAAGGTGTTTGGCTAGTGCATTATTTTTACATCTAGAGCAGACTTCTGACAGATGACATGAAATCCTATGCTTGAGTTTATTTACACTCTTGCCCACATAGAATGCATCACATTGATTGCACTGCGCCATGTAAATTACTTTTGTAGTGTTATAGTCACCCCCTGCACTTGTCTTAATGATTTTTTTTAAATAAGAGCACTAAAAAGTATCACATTGCTGTATAAATATACAAAATGTATAATTAGTTTCACATCTTTTAGTGTTTCTCTCATATGGTCTAGGTTTAAATTCAACAAAACTTCTAATGTTCCTGGCCTTCCTATAAATAAAGGATGGGGCTTCACCTAAGATGTTAATCAGAAAAGGGTCTCCTGTGACAATGTCCCAGTTTTCTTCAATAACATGTTTGATACTGTAATAATCCAAAGTGTATATCAGGATGTAGCTAATTTTGCATTTGTTATTCTCTGTGGAATTTCTTAACATTTTCCTACTGGGGAAGTTGACCGAAGGTGCTTCAGTCCTTTTCAGTTCTATAATGGGTTCCAGGATGTTTTTTTAACAACTGACTTTCATAGCCTCTCACTAGAAAATCATTCTCTAAGTTGTTCAGGTTTCTCAAAAATGGTTCCATCTCTATGGTAATTCTAGTTAATCTATAGCCTTGGGACTTCATTACATTATACTTGGTTTTTGTAGGATGTAGACTTTTACTGTGGAGTAATAAGTTAACCCTCATTGTTTTTTTGAATAGATTAGTGGTGATTCTGTTATTGTTGGTGTCCTTGGAAATCTGCATATCTAAGAAAGTGTTTGAAGTATAGCTATGGAAAGAGGTTAACTTCAGGAAGGGGGTTGTTTGATTGAGGTAAGTGATAAAATCTCCAAGCTGCAAGGTGCCACCTTCCCACACAATAAAAGATGTCATAAATAAAAGGTAAATAGCATGTGATATGCTGCATGCAGTTTGTGTTGTTTAACACAAATTCCTCCTCCCACTTGCCCAAGGCTATGTTAGCTATGTTGGGAGCCATGGCAGCCCCCATTGCTATACCAGTTTTTTGTTTGTAGTGTTTGCTATTGAAAGTAAAGAAAATGAAGTCCGTACAAGATTAATGAGCTTGCTTAACTTTTGCAGTTGTGCATGTGTACCTTGATTATGTTTCTTAAAAGACTCCATAGCTGCTGTTATACAGTAATTGTGAGGGAGCACTGTGTACAAGGATTCCACATCAATAGTTAATAAAATACTGTCACCTTCCACTGTAATGTTTTTTGTTTTCATAGGTTCATAGGTAAGTACTAGGCTATCTGCCCATGAGCATTTATAAGCCTAGCCACAGAGTGATGGCTTTCGTCTCCCCATTAGATTAGTAACCTGGGCCTCTGTCAACAGGGCTCCTGAAGTGATCCCAGGGTAGAACTTACGATTACCCATCCACTCATCAAGATTTCTCTTGAAAAGGGTCAGAGAGGGGGTCTGTCGAATATGGATTGGGATTCTATTCCAGAGTGAGGGGAGTCACTGGGACAGGAATCTATCCCTCCAGCATATCCTGTCTATTGTTGTACATAGGTTCAAGTCACTAGAATGAGTGATTCTGAGGAATCTCGTTTTTTTTTAGGTGAAGCATGTCCATTAGTTCAGGGTTTGACATGGCCCTATAGGTCAGACATAGGTCACCTCTGAGAAGACGGTAAGCGACTGAGAAGAGCTGGAGCTTTTTTAGTCGTGCTTCATAAGGTAGTTGTTTAAGGCCCTTAATCCTCTTAGTGAGGTACTTCTGTGGTCTTTCTAGTTGTTGCAGGTGTCTAGTGAGGTACATCCCAAATGGGGCATTGTACTCTATTATGGGCCTAATGAGTGAGGAGTAAAGGGGCATAATCACCTCCTTGGATCTGGATGAGAAACCCTTTGTGATCAGGTGTGCCACATAGAAGGATTTCCTGACTGTTTTGGCTATGTGGTTATCAAAGGAGAGCATGCTATCTACTTGGGTACCCAGGTCGCTAATTACTTCTTCTGTACTTAGTGGATTCCCATCTATGTGGTAGTTTGTAGGTATTTTGTTTTTCCCAAATGGGATTACTATGAATTTTTTGGCATTTAGCTTGAGGCCGTGACTTTGACACCAGGTGTTTGTCTCTGTGAGACCCTTTTGCAGGATGTCTGTGTCAGCTGCAGAGTCAGTTATTGCACCCAATTTACAGTCATCTGCAAACTTGGTTAGCCACAGTCCCTCCGCCTTTGCCTGTACTTCGGAGAAATATATACCGAACAGGAGGGGTGCCAGGACTGAGCCTTGTGGGACTCCGCTTGTGACTGGTTTAGAGTCATACATGGCACCTGCCACTCTTACCATGTGGGTTCTGTCTGAGAGCCAATTGGCAACCCATCTCGTGACATAGGGATTAATATTTAAGCTGGTGAGTTTGTCTATGAGTCCTAAGTGAGGGATGGTGTCGAACGCCTTAGCAAGGTCCAGATATGCTGTGTGGACCACCTTCCCTTCATCTATGGCCTTGGTGACTGTTTCCTCAAAAAATCCATTGAATCTCTTATGTATGACTGGGTATGATCTGGGAAGGTATATGCAACAGTCATGTTTACACATAACAAGGATATATATATATATATATATATATATATATATATATATATATATATATATTGATCAGTCACAGCATGAAGTTATGGGAAAGAGTAGTGGAAGCTAGGTTAAGAAGGGAGGTGATGATTAGTGATCAGCAGTATGTTTTAATGCCAAGAAAGAGCACTACAGATGCGATGTTTGCTCTGAGAGTGTTGATGAAGAAGTACAGAGAAGGTCAGAAGGAGTTGCATTGTGTCTTTGTGGACTTAGAAAAAGCATATGACAGAGTGCCACTGCCTAGAGAGGAGTTGTGGTATTGTATGAGGAAGTTGAGTGTGTCAGAGAAGTATGTAAGAGTGATACAGGATATGTACAAGGGTAGTGTGACAGCGGTGAGGTCTGCAGTGGGAGTGACGGATGCATTTAAGGTGGAGGTAGGATTACATCAAGGATAAGCTCTGAGCCCTTTCCTATTTGCAATGGTGATGGACAGGTTGATAGTTGAAATCAGACAGGAGTCCCCGTGGACTATGATGTTTGCAGGTGACATTGTGATCTGTAGTGAGAGTAGGGAACAGGTGGAACAGACCCTGGAGAGGTGGAGAAATGCTCTAGAGAGAAGAGGAATGAAGGTCAGCAGGACTAAGACAAAATATATGTGTGTGAATGAGAGGGAGGATAGAGGGATAGTGAGAATGTAGGGAGTCAAGGTGGTGAAGGTGGATGAGTTTAAATACTTGGGATCAACAGTTCAGAGTAATGGTAAGTGTGGAAGAGAGGTGAAGAATAGAGTACAGGCAGGATAGAGTGGATGGAGAAGAGTGTCAGGAGTGATTTGTGACAGACAAGTACCAGTAAGTGTGAAAGGGAAGATCTACAAGAGGGTAGAGAGACCAGCTATGTTATACGGGTTAGAGACAGTGGCATTGACAAAAAGGCAGGAGTCAGAGCTGGACGTGGCAGAGTTAAAGATGTTAAGATTTGTACTGGGTGTGATGAGGGTGGACAGAATTAGGAATAAATATATTAGAGGGTTAGCCCAGGTTGGAAGGTTTGGAGACAAAGCCAGAGAGGCAAGTTGGTTTGAACATGTGCTGAGGAGGGATGCAGAGTATATTGGGAAAAAGATGCTAAGGATAAAGCTGCCAGGTAACAGGAAAAGAGGAAGGCCTAAGATAAGGTTTATGGATGTGGTGAGAGAGGACATTCAGGTGGTTGGTGTGACAGAGCAAGATGCAGAGGACAGGAAGAAATGAAACAGATGATCTGCTGTGGCGACCCCTAATGGGAGAAGCTGAAAGAAGAAGATATATATATATATATATATATATATATATATATATATATATATATATATATATATATATATATATACACACACATATGTAGATATATGTGTACACGTACATACACATATATATTTATATATGTATTTATATACATCTGTGTATTCCAATGCCTTACTGTGCTATAGGACATGTGTGAATTTGGCCCTATAAACATGCACATCAATAGGATACCATACACTGGAGCAGCATGCAACATCAGATAGAACAGGACCAGGAACAATGACATCTACCACAGTCTGTACATAGGCCAATGTACATATTCACAATACACACTCTGCAACAATCACCATAAGTGCACAGACCCACTACTGTACACATTACAAAATTATGTCCAGGTTTTGTCCTCAAATATAAGGCCTACTATACATAACATGTCTAGAAGGCTGTTATCTCACTGGCTGGTTATCAGATATGATGTCAGTAAATAATGGTGCGCTGAACATATGCACCTCTTACTGCATGACATATGTACAAAGGTTGACAGAGTTGTGATTGGAGGCACAAACACAGGGCCAGTTTTGACATGTTGCTGTTTTAAACTCATACATTTACTGGTCTAACAGGGTTTGTTGTGACATATGTCTTCTGAGGGATATGAAGTCAGTAACTCACATGGCTGCCGCTATGTACTGACTGCAATCCTCAGAGTATGCTACTGCATTTCTAAAGATAGGACATCTGTGAGTAACACAGCACATGTAAGACTCCAGTCACTGGCCAGTTTGCATATACCCTACAGGTGAGAGTTTCCTCAAGCAAATAACACTGTCATGACAGGTACTAAATCATTTAGACCAGCCATATCCACACAAACCTTGTTAAACCAACATTACATCAAATGTAGAAGAGCAAGACTTACATTCTGTCCTCATGTCTGGAACATCCCCCTCCTGTTTGTTGGCCTGTCTCCACAGTGTATGTTGTAAGAGGTATATCCCACTACCGTCTGTGATGCTGTTGGCTAAACAACAACATGAAGTCCTGCTCACAGTGAATGAAAAAGGCCAGTGCCCACATGATGCTCCTAGTTATAGGAATATGTTTCCATCCAATTGGCTATGGAAATGTTACCACAGCTGTTCCACATGCGATAAGCTAGTTGGGGACTGCAATTAATGCACAGGCCATCAGCTGATCATGAGCATCACTTACAAAACATAAGCTGCTGCCTAAGCAAAGCAGGTGTACTTTTTACACATCCACCAGAGAGGGAGTGAGAGAGACAACCAGTGACAGAGTAAGACAGGAAGGGGGTAGGAAAGTAAGAGCTACGCATGTTTGTGTCACACACTTACTAGTACAGGGTTTCAAACCCCAGCCTGACTATGTATAGCTATTACATTTTATGCAGTTATTGCATGTGCCACAGAGCGTACATGCTTGATAGCTGTCCAAAGGTATCTTTGAAGGTAAGTGACATCAGATCAGCAACAGTGATAAAGGAGGGATAAGGTAAGTGTAGTACATGTGCCTGCCCACAGACAACCACACTCTCTAAGGGACTCACACACATTATCACAGTTGGCAGGGTCAGGATTAGAATTCCTAACTAGCTAGTTTGCTACACTACAGTATCATGCAGGTATCACATGCACCACAGAGGTTATCAGGCTGATATATGGGCAAAGGGTATGTCAAGGTGACTGACATCGGAAGACATGCTTCAGTAGGGCAATGGGAGGTTTAGTGAGTGTGAATGACTTCCAAATCATTAATCTCCACACACAGACACAGATTTGAAAGTACTGACATGCATGGGTTCATTGCTTCACATGTGTGTAGTGGATGACTGTGCCAGAAGGTTGTACAAGGCTAGGCAAAGGGTATACCTTGGCATCAGGTTACATGACAATGGTCTGCAGTGTGGCTCAGGGGTTTAGTCCCTAGATTGGCCCACATAGGTGGGTATTGTATTCAACATCCACTCATCTGGGTTACTATTGTGGGTGGCCAGTGCTGTGCAATGCTTGCCATGTATGTGTTCTATGTTCCATAATATGGGCGGTGTCTAGGATGTGCACATGTCCTACATGCATGTTCTGTGACATATGGAAGTGTACCTGGGGTGTCTGGGGTATGTTGTGTGGACAGATTGTTCTCATCTGATGTGGCATTCCTGACCTCACGTGGTGAGAACTGGCTATGGAACTGAAATTGATCCTGCACCTACACTGACAGCATGACACAATTATTCACTGGTGTTAGTGGCATCTATCCATACAGGGCATGTGTATAAGGCATAGTATTTCCTTTGTGGGTTACATTTGCTGACTCTACAGTTGTTGCAAGCATCCAGTGGGGAACATAGCAAAGGACCACTATAAGCAATTATTTGCCTATTGTAGGGAAGGAACATGGTGCTATGTCCACTGCAATCACACATGGTTGCTATCTGTGGGCAGTATGCAGGGAACTTCCAACATAGTGTCTGCTGCCTAGCCAGGTGCGTTTGTGTATGAGACATTGGTGGAAAGTGTTCTCTAGGTCATACAAGGATTACCTATATTGTTCCCCAATCCATAATGTCACATGTAGGGGAATGGATTGTCTACACCAGCCTCTCTGCTGTTTATCTGTTGTCCTTGTAAGGTAGACATTCTGACATATAATAGATTCTCAATGTAAGAGATTTGTGAAACCCGCCCCATAAGGAGTCCTCACAGCTACCTCCACACAGGATACTAATGACAAATACACACACTTAGTGCAGAGATTCAAAACCCTAGTAGCTATGTATTGCTACAACAGTATACTGCATTTATCACATGCACCACAGAGGTTATAGGGCTAATCATTCCCCAAAGGAGTATTTCAAGGTGAATGACATCAACAGGCTTGCCAAAGTAGGGCAATGGAAAGTGTAGTGACTGTGAATAGCATCAAAGGCATTGATCCCTACACAGAAAAACAAACACACACACAGACACACACACACACACACACACACACACACACACACACACACACACACACACACACACACACACACACACACACACACACACAAACAAACACACACACAATTTCACAGTTGCCATGTCTGGGATTAGAACTCCTACCTAACTAGTTCATCACACAGTTACAGCATGTGCCACAGAGCTTATAGGGCTACTCTTTCCACAAAGGTGTATTTCAAGGTGAATGACATCAGCAGGCTTACCAAAGTATGGCAATGGAAAGTGTAGCGACTGTGAATGGTCTCAAAAGCATTGATCCCTACACAGACACACACACACACACACACACACACACACACACACACACACACACACACACACACACACACACACACACACAGTTTCATAGTTGCCAGGTCTGAGATTAGAACTCCTACCTAACTAGTACATCACACTTTAGCATTAGACATTCATAGCATGTAGCACGGAGGTTATAGGGCTAGCCCTTCTCCAAAGATATATTTCAAGCTGAATGACATTAACAGGCTTGCCAAAGTAGGGCAATGGAAAGTGCAGTGACTGTGAATGGCCTCAAAAGCATTGATCCCTACACACACGCACAGAGTCTCGGATTGACTGTATTTATAGTGTTCGAGTCTATGTGCGTCACCAAATTATGGTTTCTTAGGGTAGTTGGTAGGTAGCAAAAGTTAAGCTTAAAGTCTTCTAAACCTGAAATACAACCATCTGGGGAAAGATACAAACAAAATAGATTTTAATAATGATTTAAGTTGGTTTTGTATTTAATGGTTATCATTTTGCTATTTAGGGTTTGGTAAAGTTGATTTTAGAGTATTGCTATTGTTTTTTTGATTACGTTTTAAGCGGTGGTGTCTTGTTAATAAGGTTTTCTCCCTAATTTACAATCTCTATAATATTTATGCCTGGGGTGTAGTCTGTTGCTCAGAGGAGTGCCAGGGGCAAAGGAGGTGTCAGAGAGAGGAATATGGATGAATGTATTTGTTGTTATGCTTTGGGTGTTGAGTGTATTTTTATTAAGTTATTTATTGGGTTGAGCAAGCGAGTTTAAAGAGGGGCAGGGGGTAGGGCCAGGGGGTGGAGGTCTCCATCTACAGTTGCCTTGTCTGGGATTAGAACTCCTAACTATCTAATACATTACACTATAGCATTATGCAGTTACAGCACATGCAACAGATCTTATAAGGATACTCATTCCCCAAAGGTGCATTTCAAGGTGAATGACATCAGCAGGCTTGCCAAAGTATGGCAAAGGAAAGTGCAGTGACTGTGAATGGCCACAAAAGCATTGATCCTTACACACACACAAACAAAGTCTCACAGTTGCCATGTCTGGGATTAGAACACCTACCTAACTACTACATCACACTATAACATTACAAAATTATAGCACGCGCCACAGAGCTTACAAGGCTAGCCCTTCTGCAAAGGTGTATTTCAAAGTAAAAGACATTAGCAGGCTTTTCAAAGTAGAGCAATGGGGAATGCAGTGTGTGTGAATAGGCCACAAACCATTCATCTGGAAGCACACACACAACACTCAATCACACACAGGTTTACATTTCACAGGAGCATGTATACAACTGCTAGATGAATAATGACTTGTACAGTCTTGCTACACAGTTATCACAAGCACCACAGATGCTATAGTGCTGAGGGATATCAGAAGCAAATGTCTACAGTGATAGACATTTGCACATCATGTGATATTGGCCAGTTGGATGTCTGCTGGTTGGGACAGGCCTCATGATAAGAAGCTCTTTGTCACTGTCTGTCACTCTCTTCCACACATTTATGTATGTGTATGTTTGGCCTATTATAGTGTGTTGTTGTTGGTTATACCATGGAATGTACCTCACAAGACATCTGCAGCAGCTGAAAAGGCCACAGAAGTACCTCACAAAGAGGATTACTGGCTTCAAACAAATGCCCTACACTGACTGCCTCAAAAAACTCCAGCTTTACTCCGTAGCATATCGCCTACTCCGAGGTGATCTCTGCCTAACATATAAAGCTATGTCAAACCCAGAGCTGTTGGACATGCTATACCTAAAGAAATCCCAATCCCTCCAAGCTACATGCTCTAGAGACCTAAACATTGTCACCACAATAAACAGGACATGCTTGAGGGATAGATTCCTGTCCCAGAGATTTCCCATACTCTGGAACAGGCTATCCATCTATGTCAAGCAAAGTTCTTCATTAGCACTCTTCAAGAAAAATCTTGATGAGTGGATGGGAAATAGGAAATACACCCTGGGGATCACTTCTGTGTCTCTGCTCAACAGTGGCACAGGAAAATAATTTTCTTGGGTGGCGTAAGCCAGGGAATCTTGTTAGCTAGGCTTACAAAGGCCCATGGGCCGATAGCCTAGTACCTACCTATGAACCTATGAACCTATATGTGTGTATTCCTACCTGTCTGTGCAAAGCATGACTAGTGCACAATGTGGAGTGCGTGCACAAACATCTGTGACTCACAGATATGTATAGTCCAGTGTTGTTGCCAGACATGGGCTTCAGTTCTGTAAGTTTGGGAGCATGCCCAGTGTGACCTTTCTGTATTTTGTTATCAGACATGGGCTTCATTTCTCTAAGTGTGGGAGCATACCCAGCATGACCTTCTGTATTGGATGCGTGAATCCATTCCAGGTAGGTTGTACTTCAGTGCAGGCATTTGTGTTCTACACCTACAGCTAGCTACCTGTTTCTGCAAGATATTTGTAGATCAGTTGACAATATTGGGTCACAATGGGCAAAGGATAGTGGGATACTGTAACTAATTGTGTTTGTGCTGCTTCTGTTACATGGTTTTAGTGTTAGCAGAGATATTGATATATGTACTGTTTTACACTGTGATGTTTTATGTCATCATCTACTGACAGGTATACATATTTGCTTGCAGTTATTTCCTGGGGAACACAAGATGAATGAAGCTGTGTCCTGTATTGTGGTCTGCAGCCTACATATTCTTGCACAATCATGCCATTCTGGAGGGGGAGCTGCAGACACTTGCTGATGGGTCTGTGTAAATGGTTCAGCACCTTGGTACTGTGGTGGCTGAGGATCCCATGCTTGTACATCCACTGATGTGACAGTATGGCCGTATCCTGCTGTGGCCATACTTAACAGCTGTACAGATTCACACAGATTACCCAGAGGCAGGGCTCATATTTCTGGTTATTACCCCTTCATATTGTGGTTTATGAGCAGGTTTGCGGCCACCCATTCATGTGTTTACAGGCAGGGATAGTATGTGCACACATCTGAATTTCAGACTTCACACACTCCATGGCGTCCATGCTTCTACCCCCTCTCTGTTATTCTATCCTCTTCTAAACATTATGCAAACATTATCTGATAAGTATCCCTATAGTTATCAATTCATCCCAGCAGTATTTAGGGGTTGGTCCACAGTTCATGCTGTAAGACATGGTGGACATGCAACTGAGATTTGTTGACATGGCCTTGCATTTGTGTTCTGCGGACTGTGTTATGTTGTTATTTGTGAGTTCATGAGATAACATACATTGGCAGTACAGGTGAGACACGAGCCTTTGACAGAGGACTGTAGGGCATTTGGTAGTGATGCAGGCCATCTGTAGCAGGCCTGTGCATTGTTTCACTCGTACAGTGCCAGGCTGCAAGCCACTATATTCCCCAGGGGTGACAGGGTAGGTGTACAAGGTGTTAATGTCAATAGTTTCTGTCCTTATTGATCCATTGGTGTGGATGCTGGCAGGGTGCTGCTTACAGCTAGGGACACACCTGCATGGGACACCTTTTCAGTATGCTGAATTCTGTGGCTATTCCCATACAGAGGTGGGGGTCATATTGTACTCATTCCTAACAGTAGGGATAAGACACGTGAGGTATCTGTGGCTGATGGTGGGATGAGCTGGGTGCATGTGTGCTATGGAACCTACTTGCATCTGACAGATATACATAGGGCATTCCACTTATGATGGCTTATGCAGGGACATCAGCAGTTTCTCAGTACTTTATACCTTTTGCCTTTTGTGGTCTGCCATTGTTTGGCCAAACTACATCAGTATTCCATACTACACAGCCAGCTAATGTGCTGCTAACCTGTATGTACAGGTCCAAAGGTGTGTCCATTTGACAGTAACATTTTATACACTCTCTGTCTAGGGTACTTCCACCTGTGTACTGTTTGAATGTCTGGGCCCACATTCGTGACATGTCCATCTTTCAGATGGTGACATATATTACCTCTGAAAAATTAGTATGGATTACTGCTGGATTGTGTTTTGCTGGGATGCACTGTGTTTGGCACTGCAGTTGTGAGAACTTGGCCATTGACCACCAGGACACAACCCTCCATTCATACATGCTTACCACTTTCACACAATATACAACTCACAACAACCTAACACACAGAGCCCTGCATATTGTACATGTGCTACAGTCTGTCCTGCTACTTTGGCCAGCTCAGGTAATCTGTGCTCCACTGTTATTATACCTACACGTACATGTTACTACATTTCTACATAGGATTGTAGGGGGAGGCACACCTGACAGCTATAAACATTTGCTCTGACTGTACTGGTATTTCAGGTACTTCATTTCATTCTGTATTCTGACCTATCATGCAGACTAGAGGCATATCAGTGTATTACAGTTCTTAGGTTTTACTGACCTATATTTCAGCTTCAGATTTCTTACCCTTCAGAACTAACATCTCACTGCCTGACCTGTTGTGGTCTGTCTGTGTAGGTCTGGAGGGGGGCTGCTCTCCATAGCCATCAAGCAGAGGCCTTGTCACAGCCTTTCTTTGTGTTTGTCTACACCCGTCCTGCTGGCTGAGACTGTTGTTGAATATGTGAGCCTCATTGACCTGCATGCCCCTATAGTGCCTTTTTTAGGAAAGGTTCAAATGACAAATTCACCACCGTAACAGGAACGGGCAAGCAAAAACTGAGGGTGATGCTACTCAATGCTAGAAGTCTAAATCTCAAAATGCACTCACTCGGGGCACTCCTTAAAATGGAGAACATCGATATCTGTGCAGTGACTGAGGCCTGGTTCAAGGCTCCAGAGAGCACCCCTGCACTACCAGGCTATAACTCATACCACACTTTTTGGCCATGTAACCTGGACCGGAACACCAATGTCGGAGGTGTGTCCATACTCATTACGGATATCCACACCTCCAGGCTAGTTGCTCAGCATAATGCAACTGAGGTTATCCAAGTGCAACTAACTGGGCAAACTGCAATCCAAATTGTAGCTTGCCACAGATCCCCCACCATGCCCCATGATTCCCACTCCTCTTTTCTTGATGTACTGGAAAATATTAGGGTTCATCCAAACACCCTAATAATGGGCGATTTCAATGACCCCATCATTAACTGGGAAAACTACTCATGTACCAACTCTTTCACTCAAAGCTTTCTAGAATTCATAAACTCCAGCGCCCTGGATCAACTTACCCACACCCCCACCAGGGGCAACATTATCCTAGTTCTAGTCATTACCAACATGAGTGACCAGTGTTCCACACCTGAAGTCAACGACTCATTGGTCCAATCCGACCATAAGCTAATTACCCTAGATATCCACATCCTGCCACCATCCCCCATTAAGGAAACCACCGTAAAAAATTTCTCCAAAGCCAACTTCATGCTTCTTAAGACAGAAGTGGTGAACTTCATGACACCCATGCAGATGGACAATACAGTTACAACTACTGAATCCTACACAGTTGCACTTTATAAGCACTTACACGAGTGTAGGTGGGAGGTTGGCATAATGGTTAAGGTGTTTACCCTGCAAACACAAGGTGCAGGGCTTGATTCTCACATGGGGCAGTTGGCTAGGCTTAAAATGACCCACAAGGGCAGTAGGTCTAGTAATAATCTATGAACCTATAAACCAATGCATGGATCATGCTATCCCAAACAGAACCAAGACGCTATCCTCCAAAAAAAGGAAGCCAATCTGGTGGTCTCCTGCCATAAACAAACTGTACAACAGAAGGAAGAAACTGTTGCGAAAGAGAGTAAAATCCCATGAGTGGAGGAGCTCCCTGGTCAGTCTCAGTAAGAAGCTGCAATCCCTGATAGAATCCTCCAAAGCTAGTTATGAAAACAAAATTGCCACTGATTCTAAAGACAACCACAAAGCATTCTATAGTTATGTCAAGAATCTCAATGGCAACACTCAGATCTACTCTGAGTTACAGCACAATGGCACTAAATATACAGACCCAACTGATATTGCCAACATCCTGACAGATAGGTTCAGTGCTAACTTTACCCCCCTCTCACCCCCTAAAGAGCCCATCTCTATACAGGAAGAATGCAAAGTTCTTGTATCATGGCTGCACAGGTAAAAAACACACTCTCCAAAGCCAAGAATGCAGCATACACGGGACCAGACAACATCCCAGGCTGTGTTTTGCACAAACTACAGAATGAACTGGCACCCCACCTAAGTACCATGTTCAATCATAGCCTCACCTCAGGCTTTGTGTCTGCTGAATGGCACACAGTGATGGTTATCCCACTCCACAAGGGGGGAGCCACCACGGACAGCGGGAACTACCGTCCCATTAGCCTGACGAGCCTAGTCTGCAAGGACATGGAACGTATCATCATGGAACTTATAAATAAAGACATTGGTAATCTCCAAACTCTGGACCCCACCCAGTTTGGGTTTGTAAAAGGAAGATCATGTCTTCTAAACCTGACTGACTTTTTTGAAGCAGTTACCAAAGACATAGATGAGGGTAAGGTGGTTCACACAGCCTATCTGGATCTTGCTAAGGCTTTCAACACCATCCCCCATGCTGGAATTATAGATAAACTCACTAAACTAGTTATAGATCCCTATGTCACAAGATGGGTTGCCAACTGGCTCACTGACAGAACCCACATTGTGAAAGTAGCAGACTCCAAATCCAACTTCAGAACTGTGACAAGTGGAGTACTACAGTGTTCAGTCCTGGGTCCTCTCCTGTTTGGTATCTACTTCTCTGAAGTACAGGCTAATGCAGAAGGTCTTTGGCTAACAAAGATCGCAGATGACTGCAAACTAGGAGCTATAATTGAAACTCCTAATGATGTGGATATCTTACAAAAGGGATTCACTGAGACAGATGCCTGCTGTCAAAGTCATGACCTCAAGCTCAATGCCAAAAAGTGCATTGTCATCCCCTTTTGTAAAAACTCTGTGCCCATGAACTACAACATAGGTGGTAGCAAACTTAACACTGAAAGTGTGATAAGAGACCTTGGGACACAGGTGGACATTAGTCTCTCCTTTGATAATCATATCACCACAGTAGTCAGGAAATCCTTCTACTTGGCACACCTCATCACAAAAGGTTTCTCATCCAGAAAAGAAGAGGTCATTGTTCCCCTCTACTCATCACTCATTAGATCCATTATATAGTACAACGCCCCTTTTGGTATGTACCTCACAAGAAATCTACAACAACTGGAAAGGCCGCAGAAATACCTCACAAAGAGGATTACCGGCCTCAAACAGATGCCCTATGCAGACTGTCTCAAAAAACTCCAGCTTTACTCCGTCGCATATCGCCAACTCAGAGGTGATCTCTGCCTAACATACAAAGCTATGTTAAACCCAGAGCTGTTGGACATGCTCCACTTAAAGAAGTCACAATCCCTCTGAGCTACACGCTCTAGGGACCTAAACCTTCTCACCACAATAAACAGAACATGTCGGAGGGATGGATTCCTGTCCCAGAGACTTCCCATAATCTGAAATAAACTACCTGTCTATATCAAACAAAGCTCCTCATTAGTACTCTTCAAGAAAAATCTTGATGATTGAATGGGAAATAGGAAATTCACTCCGGGGATCAATTCTGTGGCTCTGCTCGACAGTGACACAGGAAAATAATTTTCTTGGGTGGTAAAAGCCAGGGTACCTTTTTGGCTGGGCTTGTATAGGCCCTAGGGCCAATAGCCTAGTACCTACCTATGAACCTATGAACCTATGCGTGTGTCCTATGGACACACATTTGGCCCACCATATACCCTGCAGTGGGTTTTGTCACCTTGTCTAGCACTGCTTACTATGTTGACACCAGTGTTTGTTAAGGATTTCATGCTGCCAATATAGTGTCTACTATCTGCTGCCATCCCATTCAGCCACCCGATTCCCTATCATGCTGACATCCATACCATAGATACATGTAGCAGAACATACTACTCCTTTCAGCAATTGATAGTGAGTGTGACTTACCTTGTGGCTGTGCCAGTATTAAGGATGGTGCTGGAGGGCTGACTATGTCGGATGCACATAGTACACTCCCTATACATGTTTAAGCACAGGTAGTGTCATATTTGGTATCCCTTTTACTGTATGTGTGAGTCAGAGTGAGGTGTCATTCCTTGGGTTTCTACCATGTTAGTGTATGTGCTATGTGTTGCCTCTTTGCCAATGCTTGGGCATACTGGGCATGCCTCCTTCTGCCTGCTGGGGCAGGCTCAGGTTGTTCCTCCTCTGAGTCACTCTGTGCATGTGCTGGCCTTGGCAATGGTGGGGGGCTGTGTGGTCCTGTGCCATACTGTTCCTGCTGCAGCTGTTTCTGCATGATCATATTGTGTAACATGGCACATACAATGACAATTTGGGTACATGTAGCTGGTAAGTACTGCAGGGCTCCACTGGATGTATCCAGGCACTGGAACCGTGACTTGAGCATCCCAAACACATGTTCTATTATGATTCTGCTCTGTGCGTTTGCCTCATTATGGAGTTCTTTTTCAGGTGTGTGTGCATTTCTGATGGGTGTCATCATTCACGGCTTCAGTTTGTAACCAGCATCCTGCATTAGGTGGGCATATGGTATGGCCCCACTGGCAAATCTCTGGTACAGCTGCATCATTCTGAAGAAGTTTGCACTTTGTTGCAAATGAAAAGCACTTCAATAAACTGTGGATTACAGCCTTGGCCATGACCGTTTATTTTGTTTTCAACAGCTGCATCATATGCCAGATGCAGGAGTCTTGATAGCTTCCAGAGCTGCTAGAACACACATTCATTATAATGCCCTGGGCACTGTGCACAACTTGGCAGTTGATGGACAGGAAGCCCTTGTGGTTTATGTAGACTCTACCCCACTCTCCAGGTGGTGCTTTGATGTGTATGTGTGTGCAGTCTATAGCAACCACTTCCTCAGGGTATTCTGCTATTTAGTGGAGGAGATGCATATTGCTGGTCAACTCCTCATGGGTGTTGAGGAAATATATGTGCTCATCGGAATTTGCTGACATGGCATCCAGGAACAGCTGGAATACCCTGGATGCTGATGCCTGTGAGATTCCCATGATATCCCCAGTTGGCCTTTGGAAGGTACCTGTGGCTAGTATTCTTAAGCCTAAACATACCTTGGTATCCACTGGGATGGTTTCCCCTCTGTTGGTTCTGTGTGTGAGGCGTGGCCGGCACAGCTCAACAATTTGCTGTAGGAGGTCCTTGTCCACCCTATAGTGCTCCACTGTCTCCAGCTCATGTAGCCCCTGGTGAGTTACCCTGGGTCTGTACACTCTTCTCCTTCTCCCCACTGTGGGTTGGTCATCAGCATTCTCATCCTCACCCCCCTCAGCCTCTTCCACATGTTGATTTATATGAGCAAAACAGTCCCTATCATTTTGTTGCTTTTGTTAGGTAAAATTTCTCCATTTGTGTACACCAGTGGTGTAGAGTTTGTGGGAAAAAACATAGGGAAAGGTGTTTGCATAGTTTATAGTAGTGTGCTGGGCTGGGCTGCTGCCTATGTAATTGGAAGATTTTGATACATTTCACCTGCCAGCTATGCTAGTTCTCCTTGATTACCTTCCTACTGCTGTTTTCCTTTCCCATTGCCTTCCTGTTTAAGCCCCGAGGAGCGCCGCGCAAACCCAGTGCTCAGATGTGAATGGAGATGCTATTTCCTGGTTTAATTTTTTGTTTTGTTTAAAACCCGTGCACAGTGCAGACACCGGTTTAGGCAATGTAAAGACTGCCAGGCAGCTTCAGACACAGCCCCTTCCTTAGCTCTGCTAAGCTAAGGGCAAACCCAAGCCACAGAGCTCCAATAAGCTTACAGTATGCCTGACACACCCATCTATGATGTCAGCTAACTCTTAGGCTTGCACCATGGTTTTCCTTCACCTACTCGGTTGGGTGCAGGCTAGCCATGAAGGGAAATCTGTGATTCAGTTTCATTCCCCTCATTTGCATAGAATTGACTTCTATTGCCTAGTTACAAGTCTGATACTGAGCCTTTCACCTTAGCAACCACTATTCATTGGCCTTGTTGTCTTCTGCCTGCCATTGACTATAATGGCAAAATTGTGATTTTGTCTAAAAAGCTTTTTTCAAGGTTTTATTTTTATTTTCAGGCTGATCCCGTTTGCGTGCCGCTGCCTTATGCTTAAACTGCCGAAATCAGCCAAAAAAAAAAGTTATTTTTTGTTATTTTAAAACTATTCTCCATGCCAATGGCCATATATTTGGCCATTGGCATGCCTTCCACATTATGTACACCCTTTATTTGGAGCTGTAATGGCTCAGTTTTGCAGTTTGCAGAAATGTACTTGGTTACTAGCCGAATACATTTCTGCAGGTTACACTACTCCTGCATGGACAACTGCCAGCTTCCTGGAGCACTAATTCACCTCATTTGCATGTTTTTCACCTGACAATGAGGTAATTAGCATACAGGAGCTGTGTCCATTCAGGAATAGTGCAGGAGCGCTTGTGCACATCCAGGGAGCTTCTTCCTGGATCTCTCAGTGGCCATATTGCCTCCAGCAGCTCTTGCACTATTCCTGCACGTCGTGCAGAGCTTGCTGAATCCTGGGGATAGTATGCACCCAAGCAATTGCATTAAAGGGCATCTTCATAAACCTGTCAAACAACAGTGAAACAATAAAAAAAGCAGGTAGCATAGCCTTGCCTCTTGTTGAACGAAAACACATCACATTCTCTACAGACTTAAAATTTATTTTAAATATATATATATATATATATATATATATATATATATATATATATATATATCTTTAGCTAAAAGATTTAAGTTTTAAGAAACAGGCAAGGAATATACCCTCATTCTGACCATGTGGTCCAGCAGCATTGGTTCTAATCTGCCACTCAGACTCTTTGCATTCTAACTTAATTTTCCAGGGTCACCCCCTGAGGTCTAAATCAAGGATGTCAGTTACAAAAACTTAAATACGTGGTTATTACACTTTTGGATGTGTTTAAAAATGGAATTTCTGCTGTCTTGTTTTTTAATATCCCTGAGGAGTTCATACATTCTATCTTTTAAAGCCATTTTGGTTTTACCAATATAGAAACAGGAACAATGGGAACACAGTGCTACTATAAACTACCCTTTCCATTTTGTAATTACATTTCTTAGGGCAGAACAGTGTTCCATAACCTACTATCTTTATCTTTTCTTCCTCTCTGATGGGAGAACAGTAGGAACAACAGCCACACGTAGACATACACTGGGAACTTTAATTATTTTTACTAAAATACAATTTGAATTTCTAGATGGTTCTTCAAGTTCCACTCCCTTCTGAAAGTAACTAATGGTTTAGTTCCTAGCTTTTCTGTATTTAAATCACCTATTGAAAGAATTTCCAGTAGTATATCAATTGGACATCTCTAGCTTTATGATTGTATGTGAGAATGTACCCGTGTTTGAATTTAGTGCTCGCCGAAGGTTTGTTTTTCACTATAACTTTACCAACACTTAGTAAGGAAACATAAAGCCCATACATCTTTGCCTGGCCTACCAGGGCTTTCTCACAGTGCCCTGGTGGGTCTTTTGAACATGCACAAAAAACAGCAGCAGAAACACTGGATCCAAAGATATGAACTTTGTGACATAAACAGAATGCGCTAGACAGCCAGATATGTGTCTGAAAGGATCCCTGCACTATGGAATAGGTTCCTCATCCGTGTAAAATAGAGTTTATCCTTGAACCTATTCTAAAAATACCTTGACAACTGGATTGGAAATCATAAATGTTATCTTTGAACATGCTCCAGGGTCATACTGCACGGCACAACACAGATATCCTGGCAGTGAAGGCATGCCCTCAGCAGTCCTAATACATGTTCAGTGTTGACCTGGATTTGTGAGAGGGCAGTAGTTGTAGACCTTGTATAAGACAGTCATCAGATTCCTGACTGGTGTTCTCCACTATGGCTCCAGTACATATTCACCAATAAGATGCCCCTGGGAAAAGGTGTCCTTCACAAACTGTTGAAACAAGTTACTGGAGTGTCATACGTGGGAGTCATGGGTAATGCCTAGGTGGGCTGCAGATAAATTGTGTATTATAGTCCAAATGACAAAAGCCAGTAATATATCCTTTAATAAAAACACAAAAACCTCTCTAGTGCCTTGTAAAAAAGCCTTTCAGGAGATAATACAAACTAAGAAAGAACATCTCTTATAAAAAGGTACATCAATTATAATAAACCAATAAAACAATTAGCTAATACTATTAGCTCTTTACAATAAATATTTCCAATTACATTCCTGATTTAATCCACCAGGAGTCAAAGTATTATACTTTAAAATAAAGACTGCTTCTTTAAACAGTAACTTGTTTTTTAAACAAGTTGTATTTGTTGCTGTGACTTGTTCAAGAATACAGCTTCTTAAATCTGAATAAGCTCCCCCATGTATATCATTAAAATGGGAGGCAATAGGGCTTTCTAATTTATTATTTTTGATATCTCGAATATGTTCCTGCAATCTGACCTTAAAAGACCTCTTAGTCTCACCTATATAAAACAGATTGCATGGACACTTCAGGGCATAAATATTACCCGTTGCATTACATGTGTACTCTGTTACCGGTCTGTATTTCAAACCATTCATTTTATCAAAATATTTGATCACATATGGACAAACTGAACAGTTTCCACATGCCCAGGTGCCCAACCTAGCATTTTCATACCCCATATTAACATCCGGTAGGGAGAAATTTGCATGCACTAACATATCTTTTAAAAAACGACCTCTTTTAAATGAGATCAAAGGTACATGCCATACATTATTTAATTTATATCTTCCCTTTATCAAGAAAGACCAATAATATTTTATAACAGCTATAATTTCATCAGAAAGTATATTATATAAAGTAACAAAGTAAATTTTCTTTCCTTCCTGATTCATTGTTCTCTGCAATAGGTTATTATTATATTCATTATTATTCCTTCTATCTATTCCCGGAGAACATAATTTTTCTAAAGCCTTTTTAATAACTTCTATTGTGTATCCCCTATTTTTAAACGTCTGACATGAGTTAAAAATTTCTCTCTCTAGAGTATCAGGTTCATTACATAACCTACTAACTCTTCATAACTCACCATAAGGTAAAGAGTTCAAAATATGAGCTGGATGACAGCTACATCCATCCAGAAAATGATCGTCATCACCAAATTTTCTATGTATACTCATAATAATTTTTCCATCTTTAATACTACCCTTCAAAATGCAATCCAGAAAAATAACCGTATTCCCACTTTGTAAACCTTCAAAACTTAAACCTAACTGATTAGAATTTAATGTGTTAACAAAATCTTGTACAAATGTAATACCCCCCCTTACATAAAAAAAATCAAATAATCAATAAATCTAAAATAACGAATTACGTACTTATTAAAAAATTCCAATCTATATAAAAGAGTAATTTCAAAATAACCCATTACCAGGTTAGCATACATAGGGGCAAAAGGTGCCCCCGTGGCTGTACCTTGTATTTGCTGGTATACTACCTGATTAAATTCAAAGAAATTATTAACTAAACTAAAATAAATTAATTCAGTAATATAGTTTGAAACTGAACTATTTCCCAAAAAGAATTCAGGAGTATCAATGCCTATTGAATGTTTAATACTTGTATATAGGCTCTTAACGTCCAACACAATCCAATAACAGTCTTTTTCCCATGGCACATGCTTAATCTTATCCAAAAAATCAAAAGAATCCTTTATATAAGAATATAGGGTTGTTACAAATTTGGATAAATAACAGTGCAGCATAATTCCAATATCGTGTAAAAAGTAATTAATAGCTGCTACTATAGGATGACCTGGTGGATTCACTAAATCTTTAAATCTTTATGTACCTTGGGTAGACAATAAAATGCAACCATAGTACAATTGTCTGTGTTAAATTTTACATCTATATCTTTTTTGGACAAATAACCAAGTCTATAGCGTTTTAATGTAATATCTTTAAAATTTTTTATAGCTTGTTCGTATTCAGCAACACTAGATATTTTATATACATCTTTCAAATTCAAATGATCCATGCACATTTGTAAATATTGGGAAAAGTGTAACACCACTATTTTGTTACCCTTATCAGAAGGTTTAATGACTAAGTCTTTTCTTTTGCTCATATTTTGTAAAGCATGCCATTCTCTTTTACTTAAATTATAACATAAGGCATTTTTATTTTTCCAGAATTTCAAAAAAAGGTTATCCACTGAATGGTGTACCATCGCTGGAAAATGTGAAATTCCCTCATGTCTAAAAGGCGGAATGAAAGTACTTTTATCTGATACCTTTACAGTGTCTATCAAATAATAAGCATTTACTTCATCATTGCAATCCGATAAAGAAGAGTCACATATAAAAAAATCTTTCACTCGATTCTAAGTCACTTTGATCACCTACAATTTCTGTATATACATCCCTTTCAAAAAAAATTACATAAATTTAGTTTACGTATCAATTGAAAGATTTCAATATGAGTAACATGCTTTCTAGGAAGAGCAGTAGGTACAAATTTCAAACCGCAGTTTAATACAGGTATTTCGCATTCACTTAAACTGTGACCAGACAAATTTATAACAAAACTATTTCCTATACTCTTTACAACATCTTCTAATGATGACAAAACACTATAAACATTAATATTTAGTCCGTTTTTGGAGGTTGTCATACCTCTGATATTGTCCATCCCTGTAGTTGTCTGTACGCCCTCTTTTTCTTCCATAACTGTCCCTTTGATTCTGAAAATTATTACGTAAATATTCTGGATCCTGTGGTCTTGGTAATGAAGGAAAATTGGCTGCTTCTTCTTCCGATTCTCCCATGCTATGAATTGCTTCTGAATATACAAAAGAAACGCTGTGTTTCGAATTGGTTCCACCTACACGTTGCCGCTTATGTTGTTTACACTGAGCTAATTTCTTAAAGGCGTAGCCACTGTTGTAATCACGTATGTCTCTTTCAAGTTTATTAATTTTTCTTTTAATGATATCATTAGAGACCTCTTCCAGTTTGACATTATAACTACCCAATATTTGGTTAAACTGTTCCAAATTAAACTGCAAAGTCAAGTTATTACAGCAAGTTTCTATGTCTTTTTTTACCTTATGTTGTTTCACCATATCCCTTTCAATGAGAACGTGTAGCCATTCCATTACATATTTGTGAGCTGCTTGAGCCCACCTAGCTTCATATTGTTTATCTATAGCATCCGTGGCATCAATAGGGGTGGTCAGTGATTTAACAAAACGTAACCCTCTTGGAGTTATGTCAAGGTCAATATAGCAATGTAAACTAAGAATGTTAAAATGTAGGGAGTTCTCTTTAAACAATAATTTTTCAAGAGAGCCCAAAGAATCTTGTATTTCCACAGAGACATTTGCCACATTTGGCCAACCCACACATTGAAAGGGGTTATGCGGTCTTTTCTTAACCACTTCCACTAAAATACGTTCCCAAGATTTAACAGCATCATTGCTTTTGGGCATAGATGTACCTTCTGGTTGGATGTCTCTCACCTCTCTCGCCTCTCTGGTCTCTCTAGGCTGGCCCAAATATTGTTCCATGGTTGTTTGACTACATTCAGCCCCTTCTTCCAGAAATATACAGGTCAATTGTATAAAGGAAGAATCACTGGCCATGAAGAAATCCCAAACCACAAAAGTAGAACAGAAATTGTCCAAATGACAAAAGCCAGTAATATATCCTTTCATAAAAACACAAAAACCTCTCTGGCGCCTCGGAAAAAAAGCCTTTCAGGAGATAATACAAACAGAGAAAGAACATCTCTTATGAAGGTACATCAATTATAATAAAACAATAAAACAATTAGCTAATACCATTAGCTCTTTACAATAAATATTTCCAATTACATTCCTGATTTAATCCACCAGGAGTCAAAGTATTATACTTTAAAATAAAGACTGCTTCTTTAAACAGTAACTTGTTTTTTAAACAAGTTGTATTTGTTGCTGTGACTTGTTCAAGAATACAGCCTCTTAAATCTGAATAAGCTCCCCCATGTATGTCATTAAAATGGGAGGCAATAGGGCTTTCTAATTTATTATTTTTGATATCTCGAATATGTTCCTGCAATCTGACCTTAAAAGACCTCTTAGTCTCACCTATATAAAACAGATTGCATGGACACTTCAGGGCATAAATAATACCCACTGCATTACATGTGTACTCTGTTACCGGTCTGTATTTCAAACCATTAATTTTATCAAAATATTTGATCACATATGGACAAACCGAACAGTTTCCACATGCCCAGGTGCCCAAACTAGCAATTTCATACCCCATATTAACATCCGGTATGGAGAAATTTGCATGCACTAACATATCTTTTAAATTACGACCTCTTTTAAATGAGATCAAAGGTACATGCCATACATTATTTAATTTATATCTTCCCTTTATCAAGAAAGACCAATAATATTTTATAACAGCTATAATTTCATCAGAAAGTATATTATATGAAGTAACAAAGTAAATTTTCTTTCCTTCCTGATTCATTGTTCTCTGCAATAGGTTATTATTATATTCATTATTATTCCTTCTATCTATTCCCGGAGAACATACTTTTTCTAAAGCCTTTTTAATAACTTCCATTGTGTATCCCCTATTTTTAAACATCTGACATGAGTTAAAAATTTCTCTCTCTAGAGTACCAGGTTCATTACTAACCTACTAACTCTTAATAATTCACCATAAGGTAAAGAATTCAAAATATGAGCTGGATGACAGCTACATCTATCCAGAAAATGACCATCATCACCAAATTTTCTTTGTATACTCATAATAATTTTTCCATCTTTAATACTACCCTTCAAAATTAAATCCAGAAAAATAACCGAATTACCACTTTGTAAACCTTCAAACCTTAAACCTAACTGATTAGAATTTAATATGTTAACAAAATCTTGTACAAATGTTATACCCCACTTACATAAAAAAATAAAATAATCTATAAATCTAAAATAACGAACTAAGTACTTATTAAAAAATTCCAGTCTATATAAAAAAGTAATTTCAAAATAACCCATTACCAGGTTAGCATACATAGGGGCAAAAGGTGCCCCCGTGGCTGTACCTTGTATTTGCTGGTATACTACCTGATTAAATTCAAAGAAATTATTAACTAAACTAAAATAAATTAATTCAATAATATAGTTTGAAACTGGACTATTTCCCAAAAAGAATTCAAGAGCATCAATGCCTATTGAATGGTTAATACTTGTATATAGGCTCTTAATATCCAACACAATCCAATAACAGTCTTTTTCTCATGGCACGTGTTTAATCTTATCGAAAAAATCAATACAATACACATTGTGTATTATACTCTGTGCATTACAGACTGACTAAAAGTTGATGGAGTAATTATCTTTACAGTTAATGTGCCATCTTCTCAGTTCATGTGGCCTTTCTTTCAATGTGGATGTAGCCTATGATCCACTGGTACCTCAGGGGAAATGGGCTATTTAAAGACAATTGAGCATGGTGTTAGTTCTCTCCTCTGTGATACAACAAAACCATTTATGCTCACCCATATGCTGCAGCATGGCATCATGGTACTTCTGGAGTATCCTTGAACTGGATGTATAAGAAGCCCTCACTCTATCCCCAATTATTTATTTATTTGTCTTTTGTTAACCAGGTTAGTCCACTGGGCTGGGGGCCCATTTTCAGTGGAGACCTGAGGAGACAAGCTCCACAAACACATGATAAAAATGACGATGCCAAAAATAGTACACATATATCATAACAAAACCAAGTTACATTGCAAGTTTAAAAATATAAAAAAGGGCAAGATAAAAAGATATGTGAGTAACAATATTAATGCCTTGTAGATAATCATTAAAAGTATCGACAAAGCTCCACAAACACAAGATAAAAAAAAGATGATAATAATGCCAAAAAAAATAATACTCATCGATTATAACCATACCAAGTTACATTGCAAGTTTAAAAAAATTAAAAAGGGCAACATAAAGAGACACGTGAGTAACAACATTAATGCCTTGTAAAATCATTAAAAGTATGCATTTTGTGCAAGTACAATAACAAAATGATAGAGGTAGATTTGGTGGAACAAAATAGAAGAATAGTAAGTGGAGCATGGAGAAGCGTGAAGAAATAATTGAAGAGACAGAGAATAGCAAAGAGTAGCAGTTGTGTTGGTTATAGTGGGTAGCTAAAGATCCATAGGATTGTAAGTATATATAATATATGAAGGGAGTAGTTCTGGTGTGGTAGTGGAAGATAAGGTGGGATGGTGGCAGTTGCAGGAGGGAGAGTTGGCTAGGTATTTTTTTCAGTTCTTTTTTGAAGAGGAGCGAAGATTGGATATGCCATATGTTAGATGGGTGTTTGTTCCAGTTTTGAGGTATGGAACATTTATAAAGTAACCTGCCTATAGTTATTTTGGACGTGTAGGTGTTCAGTAGTGCTTGGTCAGTGCTATGGAGAGATCGTGCAGGTTTGTAGAGGGATAGGATGGTGGACAGGGAGGGACAGTTTTCAGGTTTGTAGAAAAGAGAATGTGCAATTTGTAGCTATGAAAGTTAGAGTAGTTGTGGGAACTCGAGCCCTTGAAGTTTTTTAGTGCAAAGCAGTGATGAGATTTGTAGGGGAGATTACCGACAAATCTGGCTATCCAGTTGTAAGTGCATTCTAATTTTGTTAGGAGATTTGCTTGGATGTGTGTGAATATAGGGGAAGCATAAAGTAGGAAGGGGTGGAAATAGACTTAGACAAGTGAGGTCCTAGTGATGTTAGTAAAGAATTGTTTGTGTCTATATAGCAAACCTAGGTTTTGATTGCTTTTTTTGATGAACTACAGGATGTGATGGTCAAATTTCAGTTGGTCATCAACTGTGATTCCTAGAAGTTTAGAAGTGGAGTCTGCATAAATATTGGTGTTGTCAAGAGAAGAGAGACTGAAAGAAGTTTTAAGATTTGATAAAGATTTTGGGAGGAAAAGAAGGAGTTTGGTTTTCTTTGGGTTTAGGATTAGTTGGTTGTCAGTTAGCCAGTGTTCAATGATATTAAAGGAAGTCTGTGTGAGAGTGTGTAGGTCAGTGGGGTTGTCAGAGAGGGTGATAAGGGTAGTATCATCAGTGTTTTGGATTAGTGAAGATGAGGGTCAGACAAAGTGAAGATTGTTAGTGAAAATATTAAAGAGAAGGGGGCCAAGGATGGATCCTTGGGTGACACCAGCTTGTATAGGTAAGAAGGGTGAGTAGGAAGTCTGCCATTTAACAGATTGCTGTGAGTTGTTGAGACAGCTGGAGAACCAGAGGACAGAGGAGGTGGAGAGCTTTATTTCAGATAGTTTAGAGAGGAGTTTAGGGTGGGAGACGGCGTTGAATGCTTTAAAGAGTTTGACGAAGACATGATATGAGTTTATTGTTGTCCCTTGCTTCTGCCACTGTCTGGGTAAAAGATAGAAGGGCTGTTGATGTGCTTTGCTGAGGTCTAAACCCATGCTGAGTGGAGATAAGGAGGTTTTCATGAAGTAAGTAGGACATAAGTTGCCTATGAATGCATTTCATGAGAATTTTGAGAGAGGGGAGAGGATGACTATTGGTCAGTAATTGGTAGGTTAAGTGGAGTTACCTCCCTGGTGAAGTGAAATAGTACAGAAGGATTCCCAGATTTCAGGGACTGAGGATTCTTTGATAGAATGGTTAATACAAACTGAGATGGGATATGCTATAGAGTTGGTAGCAAGTTTAAGAAATTGTGGGGGTAGGTTGTCAAAACAGGGTTAACAAGGTTTCAGTTTTAGCAGAAGGGATTTGATATAGTCAGTGGAAACATGTGTCAGGGAGAAGGCTGCTTAAGGCTGGGTGATCAAGGGGGTTAAAGGTAGTTTTTGACTGTTGTCTAGGGGGGGTTAGTTTCCTGATAGAGTCTATAAAGTAGTTATTTAGACATGTGGTGGTTTCAAAATTTGTTTTGTCAGGGAAGGAGTTGGGGGTACAGTGTTTACCAGGATGGAGTATATCTTTCATAGTGTGCCAGAATTTTTCGGATAAGAAAAGTGGGTGGATTGGGCTTCCTGATAGAATTTTGTTTTGTCCTGAATAATAAGTTTTTTAGTGATGTTTCTGAGTTCTTTATATTTAAGGAGGAGAGAAGGAGATTTTGACTTAGACCATTGTTTTCAGGTACTGTCCCTGTTTCATGGTGGAAAGGGTATCTTTGGAGAGCTAGGGGGCAGGATTTGGTTTGAGCATAATTTTCCTAATGGGAGCTAGGGCATATAGTATGTTTAGGAAAATTTTGTTAAATTCAAGAACGACACCTTTTAGAGGAAGTTTATACAGGTGAGACCACTTGATCAAGGATATTTGGTAGTTCAAAGTTTATGCATTGAATTTGGACAGGTTACGGCACTGTCTATAGAGGTGGGTTTTAGGGGTTTGAGGAGGTAGCCTTAGTAATGGGATAGGGAGGTGATCACTTATTGAGTCTGGTAAGGTGGTGGGATTGGGATACTGATTGGGGTTGGAAGTTAAGATTCAGTCAAGTATGGAGCTGGAGTTTTTATGTATGCAAGTGGGAGAATAAATAAGTTGACTGAAGCCAAATAGGCTAATAGAGGAAGGGGGTTTAGGGAGAGCTTATTCCAATCAACATTAACATCACCTACTATAATTGTTTCATTGGATCTATTTTGGGAGATCCAAGATAAGATATTTTCAAGGACTGGAATGTTGTTGCCAGGGGATATGTAGATAGACACTATGGCCAGTTTTTTATGAGGGTTGAGATGATATTTAAGAAAGATAGGCTCTGCTGGGGAGAAGTCTGGGAGTGGTAAGGAAAGTGGGGAGAGGTTAAGTTGTTCTGATAAGGGATGGTGACTCCTCCCCCTTTTTTAGAAAGTCTATCCTGCCAAAAGATGTTATATCCGGGAGGTAGAATTTTGGAGTTTATAATATGTGGTATTACAATACCACATATTACATTATAAATTGATATTTTCAATTGTCATTGAAAGGTCCCAGGAGCTAAAACTATCAAAGTTGCACATACCTTACTATTCACTGACATATGTAGCTCTTGATTCCCTTGGGCTTGCAAATGAGGGTGACATGTCAACCAGCTTCTGCATGGCAATTCTATCCACAGAGCAGTGGTTTATATTGTCAGAGTTATGAAGGCCATGAAATGCTAAATGAGATCAGATGACACAATTCCATTGAAAACTACAATAAGCAATATCATGGCTAGTGGTGGCAATCATAGCCTGTTGAATATCATTAGGATTTCATGGTGGAAAAATTCATACTCCCAACTTCTTTGCTTAAAATTTCTGGGTGAAGAAAAAACAAATGGAGACAAAGTCCAACATTAGGGGCATGTTTTAATTACTTTAGTCTCATAAAAGCTTAGCAAGACAACAGGTTTGGGATCAATATGCATTTTCTGAGCAATAAGAAGTATGAATTTATAATGGCCAGTATTCCTGACTGATTATAATCCTCACAGATTTACCAGAAAATCAAAAATTTTACAAAGGATAGAGTAAGCGTATGAAGCAAAATCTGAGACATTCTGCAAAATCGAGGTGGTTGAGAGGTATCTCAAATTCAGTAGTAGTAGTAACTCCTGTTGTGCATTTTGTATGTTTCTGAAATGCCCCACTATAATGGTCGCTCTCATTTGCATCCTCTAAGTCCCTCATTTTAATATTGTTGCTCATTATCATCTAATTATGCATCCATTGTCATACTTTGCTGGCAGCTATATTGCTCAGGATCTTCTATTTTCCCATAGCATGACCAGTCATTGCACATAATTACCAACCGTAATACGGCCAACATTTTTGAATCCCATTCGGTATTATTACTGAATACTAATCACTTCAGTAATTAATTAAAACATTGTCTAGATCACACATTCAGTAGTGGTAGCAACTCCAGTTGTGCATTTTGTATGTTTCTGAAATGCCCCACGGTAATGCTTGTCCTCATTTGCATCCTCCAAGTCCCTCATTTTAATATTGTTGATCATTATCATCTGATTATGTGGCCATTGTCATACGTTGCTGGCAGCTATGTTGCTCAGCATCTTCTGTTTTCCCCTTAGTATGTCCTGTGCATGACCAGTCATTGCACATAATTACCAACCGTAATGTGGCCAACATTTCTGAATCCCATTCAGTATTAATAATGAATACTAATCACTTCAGTAATTAATTAAAACAATGTCTAGCCACAAAACACATACTGAATAATAATCACTTCAGTAGTTAACTAAAACATTGTGTAGCCACAAAACACATATTATGGATAAGAGCTACAAAACAAGGAGAACAAGTTGTGTGCAATATGACAGCTACCAGAATAGGGTTATCTATAGTCTACAGCATTTGTATTGTATTTTATGTGTTATCTAGATATACAGCTTGAATAAAGTAAGTGGTTTTGTTCAAAAGGGACCTAGGAGTGCTGTCTAGCATGCAACACCTCTGTCCAGATTTTCAGAGAATGTCCAGATTTTTGCTTCATATTTTTGGTCTATTCCACTGAAAATGTGTTTTTTTTTGGCAAATCACTGGGATGATCTGAGAACTGAAGTCACTAAATAATAGCATACATTTGATATCAGACTTCAAGTCCTTCAGAAAATGTATGTTAACACAAACCCTGTTATTCTAACAACTTTTTAAGTTTATAAGAGCAACATTTAAAATCTGTCCCTATTTTTGGGCATTTGCCCCCTATTTTGTCAGGCTTTGTCCAGATTTCTTGCATTAAGAGGTTGAGAGGTATGGTATCCAGTTAAGTGAATTGTTCAGATTTACAATGTTTTGTAAAAGGATACTGAATGACTCAAATGACTGCAGGTGAATTAAACTTGCTAGCATATCATAATTTTAACTCTTTTAGCATAAATACCAGATAATTATCTCCTAAATGAATCAACTTGATTTTCCACTAAAGCAAAACCTAACCATCAAACTGTCTGAGCAAGGTTATATCTAAGCATAGGTAGAGATGAAATTACAGTTACTATACCTCATTGCTGCATAAGAATGTTTTGTAAAGGAAACACCGTAAACACTTCTCCATCCTACGTATTCATACAGTGAGTACCAAAAGTGATTACTACACATAATTTTAGTATTCCCAACATCACACAGCACTCTTTGCTTCTTCAGACATGTTTACATGAAACATTCAGCATTAGACTACAAGAAACCATGTTACCAAGGTTCTAGCCATGCAATGAAAGTCAAAACAACTAATTACCCCACCCCTACCTCTCAAGCCCTAAACAGGTTCTTCTAGATTCTACTACTTCTATAGAATAGTATATCTTTCTGCAAACTAGATGAATAAGGGCCTAAAAAATGTTCTTGCAACTGCACTGAAGTAGTAATAAAGATAAACTAAACTTAGGGTATTGTCTTTCAAAGAATCTCAAAATTATTGTATAAGGAGCTTAAGTCAATACTGAAACCTATGATCATTCATGGCACTCTGATTTTGCAAGAGTTACTGGTCAAATACTGTATTTCAGTAAGAAAGAAATGATACTTTTAACACAGAAACAAGCAAGGAATGGAAATTTAGAAAGAAATCAAAGGAATAGCTAGCAATGCAGTATAGCAGTCTCTCTGTTTTCAAGGGACAGGTGATCTGAACAAAAGATTTTAAGGAAGAAAATTAAGCAAGGCAAGGTCCTGGTAAACAACTAATATTTCTTAGCGTTTTTTTAAATACTACAGAGAAAAGAAATATGAAGCTGTATCTGAAGCAGTT
>NC_056733.1:1935601301-1935696301 GCF_019279795.1 Protopterus annectens
CCCATCTATCAGCCTGATAGTCTCTGTGGCACATGTGATACCTGTGTAATGCTGTAGTGTAGCAAACTAGTTAGTTAGGAGTTCTAATCCTGACTCTGCCAACTGTGATAATGTGTGTGAGTCAATGAGAGAGTGTGGTTGTGTCTTCCTTGACACCTTCTTTTGTGGACACCCACATGTACTACACTTACCTTATCCTTCCTTTATTACTGTTGCTGATGTCACTCACCTTCAAAGATACCTTTGGAGAGTTCTCTAACATGTAAGCTCTTTGGTGCATGCAATAACTGCATACAAATGTAATAGCAACACCTAGTCAGGCAGAGGTTTGAAATCCAGTACCGGTAAGTGTGTGACACAAACATGCTTAGCTTTTACTCTCCTACCCCTTGCCTTCTTACTTTGTCTCTGTTTGTCTCTTTCACTCCCTCTCTGGTGGATGTGGAAAAGTACACCTGCTTTGCTGCATACATATACAGATATATATGCATATATATAATATACATACACACACACACACACACACACACACACACACACACACACACACACACACACATATATATATGGATCACTACTAAACCCGGAATACTTACATTACCGAAGACAGGAATCCCGAGACCAGATAACCGAAAGACGCGAAGACCAGAAGACCAGTTGCGCAAAACCTGAAATACCAAACACTACACTAAACATACACCACACACATACACATACACACACCATCGCTTGCTCAGAGGTGACCTTTGCCTAACATACAAGGCCATGTCAAACCCAGATTTGATGAATATGCTTCACCTCAAAAAATCTAGATCCGTCAGAGCCACAAGGGCGGGAGACTTAAACCTCGACACGGCTATTAATAGGACGTGCTGGAGGGATAGATTCATCACCCAAAGACTCCCTATGCTGTGGAATAAAATCCCGGTATATGTGAGGCAGAGCACCTCGCTGGCCTTGTTCAAGAGAAATCTTGACCAATGGATGGGAGATCGCAGATATACCCCAGGGATTACCTCAGTGTCACTGCTCAACAGATGCACAGCAAAATAATGGGTATAGTTCCCCATACTAAAGGGGTGGCGTAAGCCACAAAACTATGGGCTAGGCTTGTAAATGCCCTCGGGCAGATAGCCTAGTATAAACCTATGAACCTATGAACCTATGAATCACTCAAAACACAAACACACAAACCTACATTACAGAAAAGCAGGGGGGCAAGCCCCCCTGCACCCCAGACCCCCCTACTTAAATATTCTAACTCGAAGGTCGCACTATACAGAAAAATGCATGAAAACACCACCGCACACCTACATTCCCCACATAGACACACACATCACTGTCACAACACACACACTAAAGCCCCTAACCAACACAACCAGACATAGATACTTTCCTAACCTCCTGACATCTCCATAGTTCGTGATTTTGAATTTCGCGCTTCTGATCTTCCGGTCTTCTTGTCTTTTGGTTATCTGGTTTCGGGATTTCGGTCTTCAGTAATGTAAGTATTCTGGATTTAGTAGTGATCCCATATATATATATATATATCTATATATATATATATATATATATATATATATATATATATATATATATATGGGTCTACTTTAATTTACCGAAATCGTAGTTGACCGACACGCGGAAGAGGGAGACCAAATGACCGACAGGTAAGTTTACCGACAAGGTGATGTGCCGAAATCGCAGTTGACCAACACGCGGAAGAGGGAGACGAAATGACCGACAGGTAAGTTTACCGAAAAGGTGATGTGCCGACAGCGGATAGAGCGACAAGGGTAACGTGTGAGCGCGTCTCGGTAAGTGTGCGATTGTGACGGAGTTAGGAGCGGTCAGGTAAGTGTGCGTTGTTGTGGGATTTTGGGTTAGGGTGTGGGATAGGTGAGTGTGTGGTAGTGTCGGAGGTAGGGAGGTAGGGTTCGAATAAGGTATGTGTGTGATAGTGACGGAGTTTAGTTTAGGGTGGGTTAAGTGAGTTAGGGTTAGGGTGCAGGTAGGGTGAGTGTGCGATAGTGACGGCATTTTGTTTTGGGGTGGGTTAAGTGAGTTAGGGTTAGGGTGCAGGTAGGGTGAGTGTGCGATAGTGACGGGCATTTTGTTTTGGGGTGGGTTAAGTGAGTTAGGGTTAGGGTGCAGGTAGGGTGAGTGTGCGATAGTGACGGCATTTTGTTTTGGGGTGGGTTAGGTGAGTTAGGGTTAGGGTGCGGTAGGGTAACTGTGCGGTAGTGTCGGACCTTAGGGTTAGGGTTTGGGTTAGGGTTAGTGGATATGTGATTTGTGTATGATGTGTAGTTTACATTGTTTGTGTCGGTGTAATTGTGTTCGGTTTTGTGAATTGTCGGTGTTGTGTGGTTTCGGTCATTAGGGTTCGGTGTTTTGTGTGTCGGTGAAGTGTGGTGTCGGTAAAGTAAAGTAGACCCATATATATATATATATATATATATATATATATATATATATATATATATATATACATATACAGATAGATCTATATATGTCCATATATATAATGCAATATACAGATGTATAGCAATACATGTATATATATATATATATATATATATATATATATATAGATATATGTGTGTGTGTGTGTGTGTGTGTGTGTGTGTATGTACATTTATACATTTATATACATATGTATATATATATATATATATATAGATTAGATAGATATATATATATATATAGAGAGAGAGAGAGAGAGAGAGATAAAGGTGGCTGTGGTGGTGTAAAGTTAACATTGCAGCCTCACAGCAAGAGGTTCTCCGGTTTGATTCTCAGCTGGGATGCCTTCTGTGCAGAGTCTGCATGTCCTCCCTGTAGGCATGTGCATTTCCTTTGGATGCTTCGGTTTCCTCCCACATCCCAAAGACATGCTCTAGGTGGATTGGACACTCTAAATTGGCCCTTGGTGTGAGTGTGTACATGTGTGTGCCTTCTGTGGAAGGTTGGATGCTGAGCTGGCAACTTGACACCATAAAAACTCCACTGCCAATCATGAGCAGACAGGTGATCCACTGTGGTGATCCCTAACCGGGAAAAGCCAGAAGAAGTATAGATATAGATATAGATATATATATATATATATATATATATATATATATATATATATATATATATATATATATATATATATATATATATATATATATATATATATATATATATATATATATATATATATATATATATATATATATATATATATATATATATATATATATATATATATATATCCTTATTCTTATGTGTACACATGACTGCTACATATACCTTCCCAGATGTATCACACCGTATTTATTTGCTATGTGTATATATAGATACAACAACATACTTGATCCAACACTAATATCACTTACAAGTACTACACTATTGTAGAAGTCAAAATAGTTGTTTACTACTATTCATTATGCGTACTGTCAGATATATTGGAAAAAACATCAAACATCTTCAAAGCTGTGACGGCTTAATGGTTAAGTGTTGTGACTATAGTGTACAGGTTTCTGGGTTAAAGCCCTGCAATGGCTGTTTAGTCTGTTTATAAGCCGAACAAGGACTGTTGGATACAGAGTGGTTAAAGCAGGTATGAGCAGCTTGATTACATTCCAGTCTGATAAAATACCAGGGTAATGATATTTTTAATAAGTGTATCTAATTCCATGTAAATAACATGCATCTGTGTGCTGTCATTACAGTAGCAAGGGGTGTGAGTCTACTGTCTGGGACACGAGTATATATGGCTTGTACAACACTCTTTTCCATTTGAATGTGTTACATACATGGGTAGTATCCCAGGTTATATGCAGTCACACTGGCATGTAGTGTATCATTACGTTACTACTGTTGACAGTGCTTTCACAAGTAAGAGTACATTGCAGATTATAGTACTGGAACCAAACACCCCTGCATGCAAAGATGGACTCTGAGTCCTCACTGACATGTTCTTGGTGTGTGAGCTGTGTGTTATTAAGTATTTCCTTACTGGATATTGAGCTGACATATGGATATTAACTGTAGACTACTGTGTGTATAGGACATGTCATTGAGGGCTGCTGTCATGTAGTAATGGCATACCTATCAGTGTCAGATGTCTGTCTGTCAATACAGTCATCCTACTGCATAACCAGTTGGCTAGCTGATGTCTGTCTGTCCTCTGTACAGATGTGCAGATGTATCCACACCCTATATGTACCTCATGCCATGAATACCTCAACTACACTACCACAGTCAACAGAACATGCTTGGGTACAGGTCTCCAAGACAGACACCGGAGCACCTCAATGGCCCTCTGCAAGAGGCACCCAGATGACTGGATTGGAAGTTGCATGTAACTCTCACCCTGAGGATCACCTCCCTTGGCATCTGTTGATAGATGGCCTGCTGGCAAATGGCAGGTGGCATGATACCACTGTACACACATCTTCTACTCTTCCCATCTCTCCATGGACAATATCCTGGTACACACCTATGAACACCTGCACCTATGGACCCAAGTACTGATAAATGTGTGCTCGTGTATTACTGAGAATAACAGTGTCTGTATGTTTGTAGACCTGTAGTTGATAATACCCTCAGGCCCTTCACACCCACCACACCCCTAATGTCATAGTTAAATATGGCTGCTGCTGTAATGGACATTACATGTACCTTGTTACACTCTTCACACTATGGGCTACCGGGAGCTTGCAGTACCAGCACAACACTGTTGTACAAATGGATTGATAGACATGGGATACCCTCTGTGTTCTGGCAAGTGTGTGCATGTGTGCATGTGTCTATATTTGTAGGATGCAGCATTCTGAGGCCACATTCTCCTAATACAATACATCTTGCCACACAGTATTTGGGATAGTGATGTTGCTGACCATAGGAGAGCCATGAAAATGCATCACCCTACTATCCCTGTGGCATGTGCATTAGATGCATAGCCCTGTAGTAGCACTCTTGAGATAGACGAAGGGTTGTATTGCAGTCCTGGTCAATTTGTGATGGTGGGTATGTCAGACTATTATCATGGGTTTCTGTGAGTACAATATCCACTGTGGAGTGTGGGTGCTGGGTATAGTGTCTTTACATCATGGTACCCTGAGTACATGTCCCATGTTCCACTGTATGGGGACCACTGTCACCATCAACCATACAGGTAACTGATAAAACAATCCAGCCCAGTGATGCATGTGCTGTGTGCAATTTATCTGTAACAGAATGAACACACTGACAAGGTAGTTAGCACTGATACTCCCAGGTCTCTCAGATGTGTGTATGACTGTTATGTGTTTGTCAATGTGTATATGACAGTATGTCACACTATGTATTTTTCATAAACAACCAGTACATCCCCCATTACCATACTGTACAGGACCTGGTGATGTTCTTCACTTAACATGTAACCTGGAACATACCTTATCCTTAAAGCTGTGTGGTGTGTGCAATTAAGGCCGCACACATTAGTAGCACTACATACATAGGTAGGGGTTCTAGTCCCAGTGTTTCCAAGTAAAAGTGTGTGTGTATGTGAAGGATCTAATATACATGTCCCAGGAGGATGTCTGTCCGAGAACTGCCTGGCAAATGCTAAGATTTCACAGGTATCATCCTGTGGAAATTCATTCCATCACAACTAGTAGTAGAAGTGTAAATGCCCTCTTCCCCACTGTTAAGCTGTACAGCGATACTGGGTTTGGTATATATAGGTTTGGTATATATAGCTGGGTGGGGACCTTGTGGACACAGTCACCATCACTGCAGTTATTGTTTAGTGTATCCCCCCACTTAGCTAGCTGTAATACTGTACAGTTCATGTTAGGTTATGTAGTTGCCGCTCACACTATTTGTGGTTCTACACCACCTCACACCCTCCAAAGGGTAGGGCATGTGGCACATGCAGCAACTGTTATACAGACCTGTGACATGTGTTCAGCTGTACCCAGGATATGGCACAGTCATGGTGTCAACACAGTGCCATACCCCTTGTAGAAAACAACAGCAGACCAACATCTTTCTGACACATGGACACCTACAAAACAAATGAAATACATTATGGAGACCACAGTCACTCAGTTTTAATAACAGCTAGAATGCATCATGGCTGGACAGCTACACTTCCTGACATGTAAGCATTAAACTTTAGTGCTGAAAAATATGTTACGCAGCATTACATTGGTACACCATAGTACAGTCACCCTGTGCATGAGAACCATACTAGTCTGTCCCTGTATCGATGTTATGGATGTCAGGGATGTGGCACAGGTATCATCATATGCACAGGGTGTGTTGTTGGTTTGCCAGAGACCTAGGCTGTGCCATATGTTTGACTTCATATGTGTGTGTGTGTGTGTGTGTGTGTGTGTGTGTGTGTGTGTGTGTGTGTGTGTGTGTGTGTGTATGTGTGAGAGGGTTTTTTTTTATTAATTGGGCTGTTGTGATGTGGTGTGTTTAGGTATGCGGTTGTGTTATCTGTGTTGCTGATGTGTGTGTGCATGCATGCACACAGTTCTGCCATGTGGCTACTCTATACAAGGCTTATTGGACAGCTGCAGACCGTACATGGCAAGGTGTGCAGTTGACTGTCTCTGGCCATGGACACGAGAACTGTGCCTGCCAGTGGTTCCACATGATCCACCAGGTACCAGCCAAGATATGACACTCTCCCCTGATGATGACATATGTCCTCTGGATCCAAGTCCCTCTTGGGACTAGCCAAGGTGATGTGCACATGGCCTGCTGTGTTGTGGTGTGGACAAGACCCAATCTGCAGTGCTGGGGATGGTACTACCACTATGGGAGTGGCTCTGACTTCTTGCACATCCACGTCGACCTCCAGCCGTTGGTGTTGCTGGCCTATGTTCAAGTCACTGTTGCACTAATCCCACCATATGCTCAAACACAGAAATTCCACGGTTGAGGATTCCCAACATCTCACTCAACCATCTATCCATGACTTCTGCAAAATACCGGTAGTCACCTGCAAAACCACGGATGTTGTCAATAACAGCGGAATGAGTAGCCCTCTGCAGCCTCAGACCCTGTCTGGTATACCATTCCATAAGTAGCTGCACCTCCATGATGGCCTGAAACATGCGTCTGGTTGCACCAGATGTGGCACTTCTGCCAGGGGCATGATGACCAGCAGCCTTCCTATGGCTTTTGTACATCTGCCTGTGTGGTACCCAGCTGTACATCCAGCTATGTCTGCTGTGTCCAAACACACATGCCATAGACACTACACTGTCCTGTCCCATGCCACCACCCACCAACTGTCCCTCATCTATGGCCACTGGTGATGGGGTATGTATAGGCAATGTGACTGTGTGGGGATGGGGTGGATAGCAGTGGGATGTCAAATAAAGGCACAACTTCAGCCCCTGATGACCCTGCCTGTGCCTCAACACACCTATCATTATTATCAGTGTCTGCATGAACACTAACATTGGTTTGCCAGCAGGAAGGCCCTGATCCACCTCTCCACCTGTGAGTGGAAAACAAGAAATGCACCTTAAGACCTGTACATCATTGCTTAACAGTATACACACACACACACACACACACTCACACACACACACACACACACACACACACACACACACACACACACACACACAGACACACACTCACACACACACACACACACACACACACACACACACACACACACACACACACACACACACACACTTACAGGTGAGGGTGCACAAAGATATTGCACACAGACCTCTCATTACCCATTTGTTAACATGCATGACATATGGCACTCAACAGCATGCAGTGCAGCTATCCCTGTTTCCAACATTATACATTTCTGTGATGCATGGGTTGTGTTAGTAGGTGATGCCCCTTCCACTGGAACACACTTCACCCATGTACACAGTATTGCTGAGCACCTGTTCAGCACCCTTGCATGTACGGTGCCCCACACCTCACAGGTGCACACACCATTGCCGAATATGTATATGTGTGTCAGTTATGTTTGCTCTGCTGCTCACAGCCCCTGTGTGTTTGTCTGACACATACCTGGGATGATATGTGGACAGATGTCATTAGTGAATGCCTGATGTCTGATTTACAGATCTCATCATCTGCGATGCATGTATGGCCATTAAAATACAATTACACTGACAATCTTCAAACCTTACTGTGACTATGGGGAGTGTACACACCCTTATTGACATGGCACCCTCTTCCCTGATATGCCATGGGGTCACATTATTGCATATGTTATCATTACATGAACCTGATATGTGACATATGACCTGTGCATTCAAATGCAGTATCAAACAAATGTGTTAGCTGTGCAGATGCTGTTTGAGATGCATACAATTTGTGGGTGCATAAGTGTGCACACCCTTATCATGATGGTTTGTTGCACCAACTAAGTGTACTACAGCAGTCACTATTCCTGGAAGGGGAATATAGCATGGCCCATCTGCATTTGCCAGTATCTGGTCACTCTGCTCTACAAATGTCCCCAACTCTGCATGATTGCAAGGTCAACTCATGTGTATAGTCCTTGGAGGTCACAGAGTGCTGTCACTATTGCTGTGGAGTCAGGGTTATGTCTGCCACAATTCATGACATTGACTGTATGCAGATACAGTAATTTTTAGCAAGCTGTGGATGTCTTCGTCAGTTCACTGTTGTGTTTCAGGATGCCATTTCCTCCCCCATCCTCAGCCTTTTTGCAAATACTTGACAACTATGGGCTACACATGTGTGTCATGTTGCAGTGTCCCAAATTCTGGACACCATGTGTACTGGCCTAGTCTCTGCTAATGAATGGCAAACATACAGGTGTACACTGGCACCAGCAAGGTACAGGTGGGGATGATGGGTCTGAGGTGGGGTGAAGTGTTGGTTGTACAGCGCATGCATCTTGATTGATACTGTCTGTAGGTTTCCAGCTTGGTCTTGGTACACTAGTACACATTGCAACACATGCTTTTGGGGGACTTTTGATGTTATGCATAAGCTACATGTATAGAGCCCTGGCTGATGTTTCTTGAGGAATAACTGTCCCATCTGATTACCCTAACCCATGGGCCACACGTATGCAGAATCCAGGTGATTGTCGGCATAGGTACTGCACAGCCTGTACTTACTAGACATTCCTGCAACTCCCTCAGTGTTGCGTCATGTTACTAGGCAGCCTGCATGACCAGTTTGCAATATGTGTCATCTGTCTTGGATGGCAATTTGTTTATTTTCTACATTAATCTTGTTCCATACATCCTCGCCACATACATGACTGTCTGCACTGTTTGCCATGGTATGTGTAATGGTGAGATAATGCTACATGTCCCACTCCTGCATGCTATGCTGAGTATGGGATCCATTCCATGGCTTGTAAGATGTGTGCAAACCACGGCTGCCTCTGTTTTTAGGTAAGTGGGCACATTTGATGGACAAACATCTTGGACAGCAGACCATTTCTTGGTGTTACATTGAGGACCTGTAATTGCTTGAAGGTCCATACTCATGAATAGTGAATGCTGTCAGTACCTCAAAAGCTGCTTCCGCAATATGTTATTTGGACTGTATGCACACATATGCTTCCAGTGTTTGATAAGGTATGTATCCCCCATATTTGCTGTCCTAACATAGGATTCCATATTACACATTCATTGCTCATGTTAGGACCACATTATAGGTTGTAAGGGATGTGGAATGCGGTATTGTGATATTCCACTGTGTAGATCTGTAACAGTTGCCATTGTAATAGTGGTATATACACTGCTGTAGCACGTAATGTTTCAGACATGTTCCTACTGTAGGTCATTTGTCCCACCATTATGTTCATCTCTGTGGACACATCTTGCAATGACAGGTTGTTAGTTATATTGCAGGAATCTTACCTACCCTTCAGATATGTCACCATGGCGACCACTGTGATGCAGTGCAGTTAACAGCAACAATAAGTGAACATGTACAGCATGCATTATGGGTAGGTGTGTTAAATGTGTGCATGGCAAATATCATGGCCATAACATGGTTGGTGTATTGGCAAACCTGAACAAAGAACACCATACTAACCAGCTACAGACTGCTGTCCCAGAGGTATACCAGAGGGACATATATTCTGTGAGACATGTGATGTCAGTAGCCACACCAGTGGCACTGGTACAGGGTGGGAGCAGCATTACACTACAGTAATAGTACAAACCCACAATACTACAGATTACGCACATCTGTTTATTACTACAATGCAGCAACAGACTATATATTTTATCTCATATATGCATTATTAAACTGTACTGATGCAGATGGATAAGCAACAGTGATCTACTGATGTGCCCTGTGGCCTTACCTGCACTCTACTCATCCATTGTGTTGGTAGCACCTACCTCCACAATGCTCTCCACAGGGTCTTGATTTTGCGGGCAGCCAAGTGCCTCGAGGCTGGTGAGGAGCTCCTTAGCATGTGTCGGGGGCTGGATGGCATGACCACAGCAGCACACTGACGGTCATGGTGGAGTAGGTCATTGCACCAATGTCAAACCTGCTCATAACTGCAGTTATCCAGTGGACAAGCTCATTCCACAGGGCGGACCTCTCCTGCAGATCATGGGCTATACGTCCCAACAGGGTATGGTACTGCTGCACCAGGTGTATACACACACACACATACACACACACACACACACACACACACACACACATATATATGTATATATATATATATATATATATATATATATATATATATATATATATATATATATATCATAGACACACATACATATATCTGTAGACATATATATATATATGTATATATATATATATATATATATATATATATATATATATATATATATACATATACACACACATACATACATACATATATCTGCATATACAAATACATTTCCTCTACTGATGAATGACTGTGCTGGAGGATTTGTTTGAGAAAACACAAGATTTGTTTATATCTGAGATAGCTTAGTGGTAAAGCACCTTGGCATATAGTATGCAGGATCTTGGGTTTGAGACTTGCAATGCCTGTTTATTTTGTTGCTGGGCAGAACAGGGGCTGTTGGAGGGAGAGTGATTAAGGCACTTTAAAGAAGTTGTAAGTGGGTTTGCATAGAGCTAAGTGATGCTTATGTAACCTTAGCTCCGCTTATGTCCGCTTAAAGCTGGTTAAACCCACACTAATTTCAAATAAAGAAAAGAAAAAAGGGGATAGGAAAGTGGTGAAATTGGAGCAAGCAAGGAGACAAACAAGAGGAGAAACAAGTAGGGATGTGCAGGATGGGTGTAGGAAAGGAACATACCTCTACATTTCTCTGGCAGCAACAGCTGCTTTCAATGTGGGCAATTTAGAATTTGGAACCTCACACCCTACAGGGAGGTGTGTGGGCATCATACAATATTGACGATTGGTAGGATTAGATTGTGTGCTGGGTACATGTCTCTGGGTGAAATGCAGAGCTATGTATGGCACATGTTTTTTTTTTTTTTTGTGGGACAGATGCCCTTTTTTTAAGGTGCGAGTGGAATATTAAGGAAGGATTATTGGTAAATGTAGTGAGGGAGGTTTGATAGGAGAGGTTGCATTTGCAGACAGACAAGACAGACAAGACAGCAGACAGAGGCAGTGTATGACACATGGGGGGTAGACACCTTGACTGGGACGGTGGTTGGGAATCTGCGGCTCATGAGCCCCCCAGGTGGTAGTAGTGGCACTGGTGTCCCTACACAATGGCAGTCACCACTAATCCTTCACAGCCCTGAAGGTGGCTGTGCTGGAGGCTGAGCTGGAGGGCTCTAGCAGTGACAGCCTGCCCTCCACCTGGTGCAGGCGGTCATCCAGCTCTGTCTGGAGGACCCTGCGCACCATGCCCCAGACCTCGTCTTGGGTGACAATGTCCTCACAATGCCCACTTGCAGGGGGGGTGAGCCCCATCCCCTGCAGCATTCCATCTGAGGGTGGTGCATGACCAGCAGATGAGGGAGGTCTGGGTTGAGTCCCAGATGTGCTGGGACCCAGTGCCTCAGTCAGGTGGAGTGGGAGAGGCAGATCCATTGGGATCTGCCTTCCCATATGTGCTATAGCATGGATATTAACAATGAATATTCGTTAGTCATGCACAACACATTACAACATTAGTCAAAATAGCATGCATGGATATTTCCATTAAACCAAAACAGTGCAATTATAACAGTGCCATAGCAAACAGAACCCATGCATATATGGAATGGCATTTAGGGTTGGAACAGCATGCCAGTTAGTGGTATGTCAGGCAGGCAATAAGCTGATCATTCAACAGGGGATATTAGTATGCACACAGTTTAAACAATGATAAAACAAATGGAATAACAGTCCCAACAGTAGAAGTTTGTTTAGGAGCATACCCATGTTGGTTTCAGTGTGATTGTTGGATAAGTTGAGTGGTAGGGAAAGGAACAGATTCAATTGACAACTGCTATCAAGTATATTTGTCAGTACACTACTATTCACTAGTCTACATTCTGACCACACTTACACTCTACCTGGGCCATGGGGCTGCTACAGCATACCAACAGCTGTATGTATCAGCAGAGCAATTGTACTCTTATTTTAGTTATACACATCAGGCCTGTTTCTATACCGATTTCTTTACCTGTGGTTCTGCCCAGATGAACTGTGTGCACATTACATTGCTGTTTTTACACATATTTCAGATTCACATATTAGTTGCAGACCCTGGAGTGTGTGTTGTGTCTTTCACATACTTCTACTGGAACATTCTCTGTGTGCAGGTTTCTTGTCAACTGGGGAAACTATCCATGACACTTGAGGGGCTTGTGTGGACCAGACTGCAGAGTGTGACTGTCTAGCTTGCATCTATTTGTAGGAATAGGGCTGGTCAACATAGCAATTGTACACCTTTCATAGTTATACACATCATACTAGTATTTCTATTCAGATTGCTTTACCTGTGTGCCCTGTATGGAAAATACATGTGTTGCAGTACATTATTTTGTCTATTCAGATTACAGTTTAAAACTGTAGAACCAGACTGAGATGTTAGAGGCAGTCCCTGGATTCGAACCGCACTGCATGTGCAAACTTGAACTATAGGCCTAGTTCGTATCAGACTGAGCTACTGTTGTGGTTTGTTTGTGATATTTCTATCTAGTGCATATTTTTGTGCACAGTACTTTTATTATCTCATGTTGCATTATTTGTTTCCTATTTTAAGTACATTTATGCATACACAACAGATATTGGTGTAACTGTTTGTGAAATGCCTGCATATTAGCTGGATTGCACATTTGACTGTTTTACAGCTACATCCTGCAATTAAGAATCCTGAGTACACAGTGTAGGTTTTAGGTCTGCACCTGTTAGCCTTATACATTTCTCAGTGCATTAACAGCTACATACAGCTGAAATGGAAACTTTAACACAGGACATTGCTAGCAGACAAACAAGTAACCAGAACTATATGCTTTGCAAGTATGGTGTGCCCAGCCAAACCATAAACATCCAAACACTAGCGGCCAGCAAAATGCAATACTAAGACACTGAAATCTTGAATGAAGTTTAAAGATAGTATTTATTCCATATTCTTGTTGTAAATATCTCCAAACCGGTTTCGGCTATCAAGCCTTCATCAGTGGGTAAAGTTTCCCCTCTCTTAGGAGTGATAAGTATTTATACATATCCACAACCAATGGAAACCATGGTACAGCCCAACCTAGTGGTTAGAGTACATTATTGCGTATCAAACATGAAATTAAGTTAAAGCATATTATTTAGTGCACTAATAATCTCAAAACAAAAAGTCTTCATGTTATAATGGAACAAAAATACGTCTTTAAAAGAAACACATATATCCAATTATATATAATAATGATAATCTTCCAAAATGCATCATGTTTGCCATATAAAACTCTACCTGGGGAGCATATCCTATATTCATCATACAATGCTTTGCTCATAAAGTGTGATACCTTAGCATATGAAAAATCTTATGTATGATATTGGTTGCATACAAAGCATTTGTTAAAAATGTATGTATGTATGTGTATATATGTATATTAGCATATCCTATGTGAACATGAAATTTTGAAAGGACCAATGTCCTATCCAATTCTCCAGTATTTTATACAATCTAGAATTCCTACATACCCAAGTGGAATATCCTGGTATATTTAATATTTAATCAAAAAACATGCTCCACAATATTAAAATAACCACATACATATTTGGCTGATTATAAGCATATTAAGCCCTACAAAGAAAACTAGCCCTCAGCAACCACAAGCTAGTGGGTTATCACAATATGCATACCATCTTAAAGCTATTTATAAATTATCATCAAATCTAGTGTGGAATATTAATTAAATACAAAGCATTTGTTAATATATATGTGTGTGTAAGTGTATATATTAATATGTCATATATAAACAAGAGATTTAAAAGGACAGCGTCCCATCCGATTCTCCAGTATTTTATATATTCTAAAATTCCTGCATACCCAAATGGAATATCCTGGTATATTCAATATTAATCAGTAGACATGCTCCACAATATCAAAATGAACACATACATATTTAACTGATTATAAACATATTAGGGCTTACAAGGAAGACTAACCCACAATAACCACAAGCTAGTGAGTTATCTAAATATATATGCACACCATCCTAGAGCTATTTACAAATGATCATTAAAGTCCCCCAAGGTGAATGATCCACTATTTCTCTTTATGGTTTAGGATGGTATAACAACCTTGTTGGTTACTTCTGTCCCCTGTGATTTTATCAATAATCATGAACATAAAATTAGCATTAGTGTGTTTAATAGTGTGTATAAGGCATTAGTTTCTTTCTTATTTCAGATGTTATTTTTATGTTCAGTCATTCTTATTCTAAGTGAGCGGGAGGTCCGGCCCACATAAAAAGCTTTGCATTGGCAAGTTGCTAGTTAGATGATCCAACTACTACTACACTTTCCAAACACCCTGGAATTATACGCTCTGTTTGTGTTGGCACTGGTGAATTCCTTCAATTTACTTACATGTGAGCATGAACCACAATGACCACATGGGAAGGTACCCAAAAAGTTGTCTCCAGTCATGGTCATTTGTTGATATATTGCACCCCCACTCTCCTTATGCTTGTAGTGAGAAAAGAGACCTCCTAATGTTTTTCCACATCTAAATGAAAACATGCATTAAGGACCTAAAAGTTTTCTTAATCCTTCATTGGCCAAAAGTATATTCCAATGGGTGTCCAATATATTTCTAATAACATTGTGATTCCTTCCATATGTAGTCACAAACCTAAGGGTAGATTCTTCCAATGTAGTTGTTTGTTTTTTATATTCTAACAAAGTATTTCTACCTTGGGTAGTGGACCATTCACTTGCTCTAAGTATATCTAATTCTCTATAACCCCTGTCTTTAAATCTATGGAAAAGATCTAATCTGGCTTGTTCAAAATCTTGTTCTGATGAACGAATGCATTTGATACCCATAAATTGAGATTTAGGTATATTCCAGATGGTGTGGTGCGGATGCATGCTGGACGCATGGAGCAGAGTATTGTACTGTGGATATTTCCGATATCTCTTAGTGTTCAGAGTATGATCTTCATTCTTATATACTGTGACATCTAGAAAATCAATAGTATCCTGATTTGATGTTACTGTATACTCAATGCCCCATACATTTCCATTCAAATATTCTACAAATTCCTGTAAGTATGCCTGATCTGCCCGCCACACAATTCAGCAGTCATCCAAATATCTGCGCCAGATGTCTATCTCCACCATATATAGATTATGAAGGGGATCATAGATCATGCAGTCTTCAAAAAAGGCCATGAAAAGGTCTGCATATATGGGAGCAAAAGATGCCCCCATAGCAGTACCCTGTAGTTGCCAATAGTACTGTCCCTGGAAATAAAAGACATTTTTATTAAGAACGTGTTCTGCCATACGTACCAATAATGTGTTGAATCCAGGTGGGTACAATGCCAAATGCTCAAGCCAATACTGTAAAGCCTGTAGTCCAGCCCAATGAGATATGCTGTTATATAGAGATTTCACATCCAATGTACACATTAACCACCCTGGCTCCAATTGTGTATCCTGTATAATTTGAAGGAAGTGAGTGGTGTCCCGTAATCTGGCTCTAACAGAAGTGAGTAAGGGTTTCAAATGATGTGTTAAAAAGGCTGATAGAGGTTCAGTTAGGGAACCTATGCCGGGCACGATGGGTCTCCCCGGAGGTTTTGAAAGGGATTTGTGAATCTTAGGTAGAAGGTAAAGTATTTGTTTTTGGGGGTCTGTGACAGTAAGATGTTTCACAGTGTTCATGGTGATAATACCTTCCTCCTCCGCTTGGTTTAAAAAGGTATCAATTTACTTCTTGAATACAGCAGTAGGATCAATGGAGATATGCATAGATCATCGAGTATTTGCAAATTGTCCCCTGCCTTCATTCAAATAATGCCCCATGTTCATAACAACTACCGCACCTCCTTTATCAGCTGGCAAAATAGCTGAGGGCTAGTTTTCTTTGTAGGGCTTAATATGCTTATAATCAGCCACATATGTATGTGGTTATTTTGATATTGTGGATCATGTTTTTTGATTAAATATTAAATATACCAGGATATTCCACTTGAGTGTGTAGGATTTCTAGATTGTATAAAATACTGGAGAATTGGATAGGACGTTGGTCCTTTCAAAATTTCATGTTCACATTGGATATACTAATATACATATATACACATACATACATACATTTTTAACAAATGCTTTGTATGTAACCAATATCATACATAAGATTTTTCATACGCTAAAGTATCACACTTTATGAGCAAGCATTGTATGAGGAATATAGGATATTCTCCCCAGGTAGAGTTGTATATGGCAAACATGATGCATTTCTGAAGATTATCATTATTTATATATAATTGTATATATGTGTTTCTTTTAAAGACTTATTTTTGTTCCATTATAACATGTGGACTTTTTGTTTTGAGATTATTAGTACACTAAATAATATGCTTGAACTTAATTTCATGTTTGAAATGCAATAATGTACTCTAACTACTAGGTTGGGCTGTACCATGTTTTCCATTGGTTGGGGATATGTATAAATACTTATCACTCCTAAGAGAGGGGAAACTTTACCCACTGATGAAGGCTTGATAGCCGAAACCGGTTTGGAGATATTTACAACAAGAATATGGAATATCTTTAAACTTCATTTAAGATTTCAGTGTGTTAGTATTGCATTTTGCTGGCTGCTAGACAAACAAGTAAAACACATTCTGATGGGAATATGTACTGTTGCTTTCTTCCAGTTATTTGACATGCCTATTCTAAAGTATGCAGACAAGCAGTGCTAAATCAGTTCACCTCAGTTAATGCATTCTTCAGGACATACACATTTCTATTTATCAGGTACAAGTGAGATAACACACACCAATGTTTGGGATCACCTTTATTAGTTTTGACATACATATCTGTGTATGACTCACAACTCCACAATTAATATTTCTGCATGAGCTGCACAGGGGAATGCTTTTCATTTCTAACTGTTACAGTAGCCCTGACATGGCAATTTCTTAGCAGGTTCACTCAGACACACTCATATATATTCTAATATTCCTCTCCTGCATATTGTACCTTGTTTGCTATTGATATCTGTCCTAAACAGCAGCTGGGAATACTCCATTGTAACACTGGCAGCCTGACACAGGCAATTATTCCTGACTTTTATAGTGCAATTATATATACAAGCAGTACTACCATTACTATAACTTTGATGTCTTACTGCTAATAGTAGGTGGCATTCTGTACTCACCATACTGCCGATGCAGCCGGGACAGTCACTGTGCATGATCTTGCACATTCTGGGACCTCTCCACAGCAGCTGTATTGGGAGACATCACACATTAACCACAGCTGCACAGTCACAAGTTGAACTTTTTCCATACTTAGAAATACATAAAACTGCATACTTACAGACAGGTGGGACATCCTGTGCTCAGGCTTTTTGGATCCACTGGTCCAAGACTGCACCCCTCCTCTGCTTCTGGTTGTTATGGTGATGACATACTTGCTCACCAGTCCGGGGTATGCCAGTGGCACTGGTGAGATCACATGCAAGCTGATCCCAGGCCTCTGCTTTGTACTGTGAGCCCTGGTACTGGCCCTGCAGCAGCCTGCCATCATGGTTTTTAACTAGGACCCCAACCATGACCCTGGACTCCTGGATGCCCCAACGTTGTGCTTGCAAGGGCACACCTTCTCTGACACCAGACATTTCGGTCCTGCTGTGTGCAATTCCAAATGGTTATGGCTATATTCCCACCGGTGCGGTTTAAATAAGGCTGTTTTCCAACCCTTTTTCATGATTGGCCGGGTTTAATAGGCTGCACTGTGTTTAGCTCCTTGCAAATCTGCAAAGCAATGCTTATACCAGCTAAGCAAAGCTGAATGCAGGTAAGCAATGTTTAAACTAGCAAAGCATTGCTTCAATCTATTTTTTCATTAAAGTTTTAAATAGTTTTTTACATTTATATTTTACATATTCCCACCCCTACTGTGCTATAAGTGAGACATATGATTGACACCTGTCATTCAAATTCCTTAAAAGTGTATTAAATCATTTGGCAGAGAGGGTATTTGAAGCAAGTATATTCAACATGCTATACCATGACAGTACCACTATGCTACAGCAGTTTGATGACATTTTCTATCACAGTAGCACTTGTCTATCATTTTCAGGATTTCAGCCAGGCTAAGCATAGTGGCATGCCACACAAACAAGCTGCACGGCGCTTAAACTTTGGATTTACTTCATGAAAAAAAATTATTCCTTTTTTTATTTTTTACTCTTTTCCTCTTGCCCTTCTGCTTCCATGCATGTAGGGCAAGAGTGCACACATTTGGGCGTGTGCTCTTGAAGGCTGCTGCCTTCTATATGTGTTTGTGTTTTGTTTTTTATTTTCAGTGTCCACAGACACTGAAATGTTAGCTATTTACATTTCAGTGTCTGCGTATATTTGTTTACTATATAATACTAGAGCCAGGCTCTAATATTATATAGTTTGACACTCATCTGTGTCAGAAAGTGCCATACGGCACTTTCAGGCACTTTCTGATTGAAGGGCCAGTGTTTCAGGTGCTGGGACTGCTGACACATGCCCCCTGTGCCCATTCCTGGTCCATGTCTGTTTAGTTTAGATGGCAGCATGCTTTCATGCATATGCAAGGCGTGCTGCTATCCTAAATGGACACAAACAACTCAGTGCTAGAATAGCCTTATTCTTGCACAAAGCTTCGTGAATCCAGGGGTCTATTTTCATGATCAGCAATGGCAGATGGAAAGGAATAAAAGGGATTTTAGATTTAGACAGTCTACATTTGTTCTTCCTGTTAATAAAAATGTAACAATTTTTCAACAACAAATGCATAAGGATCTACGTTGTTTGTATATGAGGGTATTGGTTGGAATAATCTATCAGGAGTGCAACAAAAAGGTATGGAAAATCTGAGCAATAATAAAATGTGGTTATTACTACTGCAGATAAGGGGGGTGCAGTAGTCATTTGGAACTGGGCAATGTATTTTGAAGAAGGCCAGAGACAATTGCTGGACTACCATTTTTATCAGGAGATACACTTAGACCTTACATTGCATTTTAAAAATGAGATTGATAGATTCATACAATTAGCTTATGAGGAATAAGTTATTATTAAAGATACGCTTTACTATTTAACACTTCCTGATCTAGACAGACAATTATTTTACTTGTTGCCCAAGACATTAAAGATTTTTGACGACCTCCAAGAATGCCACTTGTTTCGAGGAGAGGGTCATTAACTGAACTTCTAACTGTTTATTTGACCCCGTATCTTAAACTTTTGTTGAAATTTGTACATTCCTGTATTCACGATACCACACAGTTGATCAATATTATACAAGATATACATCTAGAGGAAGGGTGGGGTTTATGTGCTCTGGATGTGTCTGCATGCTATACTAATATCCCTGGGCAGTTCTTATGGCCTTGGAATTTTGGTTAAACCGGGCTTTGTGTTATAGTCCAGATTTCAACACATTTTTGTTTTGTTTAACAGAGCATGTTTTAACCAAGAATGTGATTTTTTTTTCAAGGACCAGTGCTATTTACAACTTAGGGAACCAGCTATGGAAACTTCCTTTGCTCCCATATATGCTTATTTATTTATGTGATATGTAGAGGAGCAGATCATCTATCATAGTAGCCATAATATTTTTTTGGATTCCATGGATATGGATATCTAATGGAGGTATTCTGATGATTGTTGGTTTGTCTGGAGGTCTGAGCCAATGTATATACAGGAATTTGTTAGTAATTTAAATGAGAACAAGTGGGGTATTCAATTTACTGTGAATTATCAAGCAGTTAGTATTATATTTTTGGATGTTAAAATAAAGGAATAACAAAATGGAATTTTGGCTAGTACCACACAGGAAATATCCACAATTTAATACCATTTTGCATGCTACAAGTTGTCACCCACATCATATAATATGTAACATTCCCAAATCTCAGTTTCTTAAAATTTGTAGGATATGTTCTTTGGAACAAAAATTAGCAAAAAAGTGAAAAAAAACTGATTGATAGATTTTGTGATAGAGGCTACAGATGTCAGGAAGTGGTGCAAGCATTAAAAACTGTTGATAATCAGGACAGATCATTATTACTACAGCATAGACAAAAGGAAGTTAAGAAACAGCCTTTTAGGTTGACTACTAATTTTGGGAGTCATACCAATTTTTTTGAGAATTTGGTGCATAAGCATTATGATACTTTACTGGTGGATGATCATCTAAACGACCTGTTACCTTCTAAATGTATGTCTTCATGCAGGAACGGTAAAACTATGGATGGCTGATTTAGCCATTTTAACAAATTAACCTATCAAGACTCATTATTGCAACAAATGACTATGGATGGTACATTACTGGTGGGTTGTTATCCTTGTGCCAACTGTAGTTTTTGTAAATATGTGTCTAAGGAAAAATAAATTACATATAAAAATACTTTGCAGGCTTTCTACATTAGAATTTTTGGGAACTGTAATTCTGACTGGATTATATACCTGGCAATGTGTACATACTCCCCATTTTATGTGTGGCAAACTTTGCACCTCTTCAAACTGAGGATTTTGGAACATCTAAGTGATACTAGATGTGGATGATCTTCCAATGCTTTGTTTAAGCCTGTTATTAAACATGTTGCTGTCAGATTTACATTTACTATTATTGATCTGATCACCTTTAATAGGCATAATGAAATTTGGTGGCATAATTTACTAGAGAAAAAAAGAGAAAAGACAGATTATTATGTTAGGCTGCTTGTTTGCACCTGATCTTAACAATCACCTATGTGTAACCATTCAGCAGGTTGTGAGGTGTGTTGATATATGGTGAATGGAGTTTAGTATTTTATGATTGCACTGTTGAAGGCATACATGCCAAAATCTGCATGCTAATTTATTCACCTTTTGGGTGTTTGGATATGTTTTATACACTTCGTTCATCAAAACATGGTCTGATTTAAACATTTGTATTCTTTGGATTTGTTCATCCAATAAATTTGAAGCAGGTGACTTTTGTGTGCTGGCCTTTTTCTGACTGCAGTTACGGAGGTTTTTGGCCTTACACCTAGCCGTACTTGCATAGGATTATTTGAGTTTCATTTCTCTAGCTTTCTCTGTGCTACAGTGTGCAAGAGCAGTGATCCCCTAGGCAGAGTACAGGTGAGCCAGAGCTCAAATCCAGAGGATTTTCATTTTTTACACATGGTGTCAAGATGTAATTAGTTAAGAAAATCTGATCAGGACTGTAAATGTGGCAATCAATAACAACACTAAAGTGTGTGTCTTCCCCAAATTATATAAATGATGCCAACCTCAATATGCTCATACAACTAGTTGCTGTTTTGCAGGCCTTACTGCAAATCACAAGCCGATTGTGTGTACAGCTTTCTACAAATAATAAGGGGTGATGCATCTTTTGAAATTATTAATATGACTCAGCAGATATGGCTGACTATTTATATAGGGCAGGGTATCCCAAAAAGTGTGTGCAGTATGATTCTTCATAGTAAGGACAGTTTCCACATAATATTAGATGAACATTTCACCCTTCATCACCTGAAAATGACACCAAGGGAATTCTACAGCATATTTTGAAACCTTGCACACTACATGAGCACTGACCATCTAATGAATAAAGATAACATGTTTGAATTTGAATTATCCATCAGTAAAGTCATGCCAGTATGCAGTAACCATGAGATGACCTGCACATCCATCAGCCTAATAGATACACACCTGTAAACAGGGGTGGGAGTGAAGGAGTACAAACAAGGAGAGATAAACATACACATAACAATGTTTGTAATAATACATACATACATACAAATATTACAAGCACAGGCATTAATACCTTTCTACCTTGCCGATATACCAAAACACTTGTTCCCATAACAAGTATCCAGGCTGTTCATAAAAATATCTAAACTAGTACTTGCGTTAATGCAGTTTGACAGTCTGTCCCCTGCATCAGTTACTCTGTCAGAGAACCAATTAGTACACTTCTCATACCTACAGAATCCCTTTTTTAATTTATCCTAGTCTTTTGGGTTTCTTATACCATGACGGGAATGGATCCTATTCCTAAGTAAAAGTATGATTAAAGTTCAGAAAATCAGTATTGTTTCAAGCTTTGATGTCAGCCAGTAGTGCACTTCACAGCATCCTCAATGTGTCCAGTAATGACTCCTTCTGCGGTTCGTATGGAGTTACATATATTGGTTGTTGTTGCTGTTGTGTCTCTCGGCTTATCCCGGTTAGGGTTCGCCACAGCGGAACTCCGGTCCGCTAATGTTTGGTAGTGGATTTTTATGTGCCGAGTTACCAGCCCTGATGCACAACCTTCAAAGAAGGCACACCCATTCATGCATGCCTCCACATAGAAGACGCTCTAGCTGAGAATCGAACGGGCCAACGTCTTGCTGTGAGGCGACAACGCTACCGCAGCACCACTACTGCGGGATTATTGGTAACATATCTAAATACGATTGCAAATTGTTTTTATATACTACTATTGGAACTGTCTGGGTATCTTTCTTCCACATTGCCCTCATTTGATGAGATGATATTTTATGACTTTGTGTCTCTACACAAGGCACTGTAGTCATTGGATGTGGCAATTTCAATGATCAATGCTAGTCTTGTCTTCTTTTCTTGGACCACTATATCTGGTTTTCTAGCATCTATCTTTTGAACTGTTGGTAATGGATGATCCCATGTGATGTAGACTTCTTCATTTTCTATAATGCTTTGTGACTCATGTTTCCAGTGTTTTTTTGGCCACTTCAGTACCATAATGTTTGCACAATCCTCAGTGCAACAGTCTCGCCACATTATTATGCCTTTCAGTTTACAGTCCTTCTGCCATTAGTATGTCGCAACCAGCAACAAGGTGTGCAACTGTTTCCAGTTCACTTTTACAATACCTATATTTGTCTGTTTCTCCCACATGTTCAATGGACTTTATAAACCAACGTGTTATCAGCCCACTATCTTGGGCTGCCAATATTAACCTTTCATTTCTTGGTTTGATTTTGCCTCTCCTTAACCATTCCTGTGTTAGTTTCTGATCAACATGAGGTTCTTCCAGAAATTTTCTATACTTGCAACTATCTTCTTCTTCTTTCAGCTTTTCCCAGTTAGGGGTCACCACAGCAGATCATCTGTCCGCTTATGATTGGCAGTGGAGTTTTTACAGTGTCGAGTTGCCAGCCCGGCACTCAAACTTCCACAGAAAGCACACACACACACACACACACACACTCACACCTAGGGCATTTTTTTTTTTTAGAGTGTCCAATCCACCTACTGCATGTCTTTGGGATGTGGGAGGAAATCGGAGATCCCGGATGAAACCCACACGACCACAGGGAGGACATGCAGACTCCGCACAGAAGGCACCCCAGCCAAGAATCGAACCAGAGAACCTCTTGCTGTGAGGCGGCAATGCTAACCGCTGCACCGCCATGGCTTTATCCACATTTCTTGCCTTTTCATCTGATCCTTCACCTTATATTCTTTCTTTTGTTTTTTGGCACATTCAGTTGCTGCCTGATTTTTATCTACTTCTGGTTTAATTTCCATTCCTGCTTGACGCCAATAAGCCTCTGTGAGATTAAGCAGGGAAGTCATCTTATATTTATTCTCCTCATGTTTTAAAACTTTCACTACATGTGGGTCTTGTGAGGTCAGCGGATATGTGTAGAGTCCCACGATTGCAGATCTATATATATAATCAATTTCAAGGAGGCCAATCCCTCCTTCAAAATGTGGAATATATAATCTTGGTATGCACTGATTTTTATAAATCATTTGTTGAGCATGAAGCATTCTTCTTGTTTTTATATCTAATCTATCCAACACATTTTGGAGCAAGTCAATCACTCCAAAACTGTAAGTTGGGACAGGAAGAGCAAATTGGTTTATAGCTTGGATTTTGTTCCTAGAGGTCAATGCTGTTTTCAGGAATAATTTAAGTCTTCTGAAGTATTCCTTACTAGGATTTATTCACATTTGTTCATGTTTTATTGTTGATCTTTCATCAGTTCCCAAGTATTTGTACACTCCTTCTTGCTCAAGTTTTATATATCACATTCTTGTCCCAAACTGATGATTTCCTGGCATTGCAGTTTTCCTGCTTTAAAGTTGCTTTTGCACATTTATCAAGCCTATATGACATTCTTATATCATCTGAAAAAGTTTTGACAGCCTGCAGTTGTGCTTCAGTTCCCCATCTGATGAGCTATACAGTTTTAAATCATCGACAAAGAGAAGGTGAGAAGTCTTTGCACTTTGTTGTTTTCTAGGAGCCAGAGCTGTTGAGTAAACAGCTTAATGGATTAAGGGCAAGGCAGAATAGTAACGGTGACAGAGCGTCACCTTGGAATATTCCCCTTTGAATTTTTATCCTCGGGATAACAATTTGTCCTTTATCATGGCTTAATTGCAAAGTCATCTGCCACTGTTTCATGGTCACTGTAATGTATTCGATCAGTGTGGGATGTATGTTATACATTTTTAAACACTCTTTTATCCATGAATGAGGGATACTATCAAATGCTTTTTTGTAGTCAATCCATGCCATACTTAGATTCTACCCCTTTTTACAGTTCTCCACTATGACTTTATTTAACAGCAAATGATTCTTTGTTCCATATGACTTTCTTTTATTGCCCTTTTGTTCTACTGCCATAATTGAGTTTTCTTCTAAATGACTATAAACTCTATCGGCATCAATTCCCGTGTATAGTTTATAAGTCGTCGGAAGGCAAGTTATTGGTCTATAACTTTTAGGTAGTTTGCAGGTTCACGCTTAAGTAGGAGCATTGATTTTCCTGTTGTTAGCCAGGTTGGTGTCTGTTCTGGGTGCACATATAAATAGTTCTTACTCATGGCTAAATCTTTGTGCATCTGGGCCTGGGGTTTTCCAATTAGAGGCTTTTCTTAACTTTATTTCAGTCTCTCTAGCTGTTACTTCATCTCATTTCATATCCTGTACCTTTAAACTTCTTATTCTTTCTTTTACTTCTTCTATCCATTTAGCATCTTTGTTGTGTTCCACAGGATCTTCATAGATACTTCTCCAAAATGTATCTATTTCTTCTTTTTTTGTGGTCTTTCAATTCCTTTTATCTTATTTCCAAGTTCTTTATAAAACCTTTTTTGGGTCCTCAACAAATTGCTTATTTTGCACTTATTTAGCACTTTTCCTTTATACTTATTTTATTTGTATATTTATTTATTTATGGACATTTGTTAACCGGGTTTGTCCAACTGGGCTTGTGGCCCATTTTCAGTGGAGATCCTAGGAGAAAAGCTTCAGTAATACATTTTAAAATAAGTACAATTTTAAACAATATTAAAATAATAGCAGTTATAGCAAAACGATTCACATATGTTGGGTTACATGCATAAAGTTAAAGTTGCCTTAAAAAGAAGCTAAGTAACAATTTTACATTGATATAGTTCAATAGCTCAACAATAAACATTTTTTGTTTGTATAAAATTGTGCAAATGCATAGTAAACACATTGGAGAGAGAGGTGTAGTGAGGTACTAAGTATGGTCCTTTTGAGTGCACATAAAGGGAAGGAAGACTAGGTAGGGTCATGGCAAAGGCAGGTTCTGGAATTGAGAAAATAAGCTTTTAGTTAATTTTTAAAGAGTGAGGTGTGGGAGATTGAACGTAAGTCAAGGGGATGTTTGTTCCAAGCATGGGCAAGGAAGTGTTTGTAGAGTAGTTTGCCTACTGACCTTTTTGGGTGGCAGATATCAAGTAATTGTTGGTTAGAAGTATGGAGGGTCCAGGATGGGATGTAGATCTTCATATCTTCTAAGTTTTTCCAACTGTACTGACATTTTTAGTTTGTTATTTGTGATAGTACATGATAGATCCTGGTCTGTTCTAATATTGCATATTGCTTTTATCACATCTATCTTTCTTAGTATTTTTTTGATAGGTTGCCTCTTCTATATTCTTCTAATAGTGACACTTCTTGTCTTAATTGCTTTATAATTTTCTCTATTCGATATTTCCATGATGGTATTCGATTTCTTCCCATCCTTTCCCTCACTACCCTGTGTTCTTGTGGTAGAACTTTACCAGTTATTAATAAAGCTGCACAGTTATATATCCTGTTTACTTCTGTTATATCACATGGATCTCTATGAACAGTCCTAATTACTGTGTTCATTTGTTTTATCAGACTTCTGCCTTTTTGGGTTTTATTAACCTTCTGCAGTCTATTTCTTTCAATGATCTTGATATATCTGTCCATGTCTATTAAATCAAGCAATTCTTCTCTTAGCTCATTTTCTTCCAAACTGAGGGACATCCCTTGTTTTCCAATTCATGTGGGCATTCTATAGAAGGTTCTATTTCATCTTCCTGTGACACAGTCTCATCAATTTCATCCTGTGCCATCCATTGCTCTATCATATGGAAACTCACTGGCCTATCACTCTTCAACATTGACTGCATCACAGTTTCCTATTCTTTCCCTTGCTGTCTAACTTGAAGTGAATGTTATACTGGTTTCCTGAAGAAGGCTCCAAATTATCTTCATATAGCACCTGACCAATTGCTTCCTGTTCCACTAATTTCCCCTTAATTTGGATATCCATTACTCTATCCTGTTGTGGTATTTTCTGAATTAGATTTTCTACACTAAATCCTCCACTTTGCAGATACTCCATAACCTCAGTATTCTATTTCTTTAACTTCTCCATTACTAATCTCCTTTTCTACTTTTCCTCTTTGCCTTCTTATTTTCGTATTGCAAAGTTTTCAATGTCTGGATTTCTTCATCTGTATTTCACTTCAAATATCTTTTTGGTGCTGCTATTTTTTTGCTTTCTTCTTTTGCATAAATATTACACCCTATTACATCTCTTTTTTTCCCATGCCCATATTTCTTCTTCAGATGTTTCCTGATATTTCTGTTTCTCCCTGCTTTGGGACTCATTCCATCCTGCTGTGATGTAACCTGTGTTAGACCTTCTACATCAAATCTTTCACTTTGCAGGCACTCTACAACTTCAACTTCTATTTTTTTTAACTTCTACTTTATTGATCTTCTTTTCTACATTCCATCTTTGTGATACTATTTTTGTATTGTGAAATTTTCCATATCCGGAAGCCTTAACCTGTATTTCTCTTCAAATATCTTTGGGGCTGCCTTCTTTACACTGATTAGTCTGGCTTTCTCCTTCACATCTCCGACATAGGTTGTCTGATGAGTCTCTAGTACTTTTTGTTCACCTCAAACATTCCCAGAGGTAGTTGACACTAAATGCTCTATATACTTGAATAAGATCTCCTCTTAGATATCTGCAAGAGACACTGTACAAGTTCAGATATTTTAGTCTTTCATAATAACTTAAATTTTCACATCCATGGATACCTTTGGTATATTTCCATTGTACTCTTTCCAGTTTACTCATGCTTGTTTTCTTATATGGTTTTCATATTGTTATTCCATACTCAAGTTTGGGTTTAATGTAACTAACAAACAATTACTTCATTATTGTTGATTTCCTAGACTTTATAAATATTTTAATACAACCTATAGTTCTACAACTATCATTAACCAGTTGGTTGATATGATTAGTAAAACTCATAGCTGAATCTACCCATATACCCAGGTCCTTAAATAAGTCTACAATTTCAATCACTGTGTGCTGTATTAAATACTCACCCTTCAGTTTATCACTACTAAATCTCATATGCTTAGTTTTTGATGTATATGTCAGTATATTATTCTCCTGTGACCAAATGGTCAATTTAGTCAAGCTATGTTGCAGACATGCCATATCTGTAACACGTAATCAGTTTACCCAGTTTTAGATCATCTGCATATAGACTGTAGAATTCCTCAGATGAAAAAGTTAGGTCTGAAAGATACAATCTCAACAAATAAGGGCCTAGGACAGAGCCTTGTGGGACACCCTGACTGTAACCAAGGATTTTGTCTGTCCAATTGTTGTATGATACTTGCCATGTCCTATTTGTAAGCCATGCAGCTATCCAGCTTATCAAGAGTACATCAATACCTAGTTGCACTAATTTATTGATCAGTGTTATGTGTATAAACCTGTCAAATGCTGAAGTTAAATCTATATAGATTACATCAGAGCACAATTTTTCATTCATAGCTGTTATTATATTGTTATAGAACATCATGTTACAGGTAATAATAGATCTGTTTTCAAAATATGCATGCTGATATATGGTTTCAAGTCCCAACCTATTCAGTTCTGACAATAACTTATCCAATATTCCTTCTCTATTATTATTTTTCCACAACATGAAAGTAGATGTAAGGGTCTATATGACTCTGGGTTTGTCCTACTCTCCTTTCCCTTAAAAACAGGTTTAATATGTGCATGTCTTCAATATTGAGGAATCTCCCCATATTTATATAATGCAATATTCATGGACATGTTTTTGGTCTGCTTTAATTATAAAGCTGCTATGCTCTGCAGCATACCATGACTGGCATAGGGGTAAAGAAGGGTTAGCAGACGGACAAGAGGCTTATGACAATCAGAACAAGGTTGGATAAATATATTATATACTAGGTCCTCTCCTATTCTCATTATTCACAAATAATCTCTGTACACCAGTCCCACAAACAACCCTAATTCAGTATGCAGACGATTCCACAGTGATCTGTGCTGCCCCCACCATTTACAGAAATACAGGTACTCACCCAAAACTAATTTCTTGCAATTGTAAAATGGCTAACCAACTTCCAATTGATCCTGAATCCTAACAAAACAAAATTTATGCTATTTCATCCCACCAAAGCCACAGCAACCCCCTCCACATTCACTACTGAATCTTCTAACAAGACTATAATCTCATCCACTGCCCATACAAAACTGTTAGGAGTAAAAATTGACAATAACATGGGATTTCATTTCCACAAAGCTCAAACCATTAAAAAAGTCCACAAAAAATAGGTACTCTGTATAGGAATAAACTATACTTTACAAACAATACCAAAATAACCATAGCACAAACACACTTAATCTCTACCCTCATGTATGCATCACCAATTCTCACTAACCTTAGGAAATCTGAACTCACAAAACTCAAAGTATGCTATAACAAAATTGCAAGATTCGCAGCCAACTCAAACTCCAAATTACATCACTGTACATCACTCAGACAGCTTAACTGGCTAGAGTTTCCTCAACTATTTGGTTATAACCAGCTAGCTATGTCCCATAAAATGAATTCTTTCATCGGGAAAGAATTTGCTTCGCCATTATTGGGAATTTGCCCTTTCCCCAAAGTAGAGCGATCTCGGAATTGGTATATTTTGTTGGGGGGGGGGGTTACGGCTTGGAACTTTATGTTAATCCGGCATGACCAAATGAATTCTTTCCTGATGAAAGAATTCACTTACCTGGTCATTTGAGATTGTAAGTTTTCAACCATTAGCTGTCGACATTTGGGCATTCGACAAGCTAAGTGGTTGATTAGATAATATAGACCCTATATATATATATATATATATATATATATATGGATCACCTTTAAAACCTCGAAACCGCGTTTGCCCGAAACACTAATGACCGAAACGAAAAGACCGAAAACATAAAACGCAGACAACGCAAAACACCGAAAACCATTACACCAACACACTACACGTAAACAACACAGTACACTACATAACATATGCACTATCCCTAACCCAAACCCTAACCCTAAGGTCCGACACTACCGCACACTTACCCTACCTGCACCCTAACCCTAACTCACTTAACCCACCCCTAACCCACAGTCCCTCACCATCGCACACACACCCTACCTGCACCCTAACCCTAACTCACTTAACCCACCCCTAACCCACAGTCCCTCACTATCGCACACTTACATGTCCGCTCCCTAACACTAAATCCCTCACTCGATCGCACACTTACCGAGTCCCTAACCCACAGTCCCTCACCATCGCACACACACCCTACCTGCACCCTAACCCTAACTCACTTAACCCACCGCTAACCCACAGTCCCTCACCATCGCACACACACCCTACCTGCACCCTAACCCTAACTCACTTAACCCACCCCTAACCCACAGTCCCTCACTATCGCACACTTACCTGTCCGCTCCCTAACACTAAATCCCTCACTCGATCGCACACTTACCGAGTCCGTCCTTTTCGGTCATCTGCGTTTTCGGTATTCTCGTCCCGTCGGATTCCGTTTCGGGCAAACGCGATTTCGAGATTTTAAAGGTGACCCATATAGATATAGATATAGATATATATATATATATATATATATATATATATATATATATATATGTATATATATATATATATATATATAATGTACTGTATGCTTTTGTTTAAATAGTTACTTGCACAGTATTACATTGTATCTGTTAGTTGTAGGGCAATTGTAGGTAGTTTGTGTGGTCTTGTTAAACTTGGGTTCCCAACCAGCTATTCTACATTAAGAAAGTGTTTTTCTGCACCCTTGTAGCAGGATTGTGCTGATCTATCCTGTCTGAGTTGGCGACTGCTGGTGGAAGGCTTATTGTGTGCTTTCCTGATTGGTAGTTAGATTAAAACTTGTTTTTCTTTGATTGTTTTTAAGCCTAGCTTTTGGGCAGTGCTGGTCTTCACAAAGCAGAAGGTAACAGTGCCCTGTATAGATGCAAAAACCTAAAAGCTCACTTTTTCCCTAAGCAACTGTCAGTGAAACCATTCCAAGCTTTTCTGCTGCTGTAGTAGCAATTCAGTCGTGCACTGTGCAGCGTTGCCTTATTGATCAACCTTTACCTACACAAAATGTAGGTCCATTTTGCAGTCTCAGTGCTACCAGTATAGTACTGTCAGATTAACCCATTCCCTTCCCTAATAAACCACACTGTAAGAGCCTGATATTATGGACAAGCAGATTCACATCATCTCTCTTGCCAGCCTGATGGACGTTGGCATCCTGAGGTAATAGGATCATAGGATCATGGAAAAGTTACTAGGCTAATGGCTCTAGGGCCCTTACAAGTCAAGTTAAGTTCTTCCCTTATTTCCATGATCATCACCAATTGCCCCTGTCCAAGAGGGACATAGGTGAAACCCCCGGGGTGAATTTACAATTACCCATCCAATCATTCAGACTGCAGTTGAAGAGGGCCAGTGAGGTACTCTGACATGAAGTGGGAGTCCATTATAAAGGATTGGTAACCTCTGAGAGACAAATCTGTCCCTCCCGCAGGTTCTATTAATTTCACATACCAGGTTAAAGTTTTTATGGCAAGTAACACATGTACCTTTTGACTTGTGGATATGCAGCATTTCCAAAAAAGCATGGTCAAAGATTGTCTTATATGTAAGGCATAGATTGCCTCTGAGTAGTCTGTATGAAACAGAATAAAGTGACAGATGATCCACATAGGACATATGCTGAAGACCTTGGATTTTCCTTGTGAGGAACCTTTGTTGTCCCTCCAATCGCTGCAGGTACTTGCAAAGGTACATACCAAAAGGGGTGTTGTACTCAATTATTGGCCTGATGAGGGAAGGCTACAGAGAGGTGATAACTTATTTTTTTTCTGGATGCAATAGCCTTACTTATGAGATGAGCAGTATAGAATGCCTGTCTTACCACTGTTGAGGCATGTTGATCAAAGGTTGCTATCAACTGGTGTGCCTATGTCTCTCACAACTAAGTGCAAACTTAGGGTGTTGTTATTGATGTGGTAGTTAGCAGGAGCATTGCACTTACCAAAAGGAATGCTAAGACATTTTTTTGCATTGAGTTTAAGGCCATGACTTTGGTACCAATTATTTGTTTGTGTAAGACCATCTTGAAGGATGTTAGCATCGTTTGGAGATTCTATGACTACACTCAGTTTGCGGTCATTAGCAGACTTTGTCAGCCACAGACCTTTAGTTTTAGCTTGTACTTCAGAGAAATAGAGTCAAAGCAGTAGAGGTCCTGGGACTGATCCCTGTCAAACACCACTGGTTGCAGGTCTACTGTTGGAGGTGGATTCCCCTATTTTGACTATATGGGTTCTATCAGTGATCCAGATAGTGACCCAACTAATGATATAAGGGTTGATACCTAGCTGGGTGAGTTTGTCAATGATGCCTGAGTGGAGGAGAGTGTTAAAAGCCTTGGTTAAGTCTAGGTAGGCTGTATACATAGATTTCCCCTCATGCAGTGCCTTGGTTACAACCTCAAAGAAGTCCACCAGGTTTAACAGGCATAATCTCCCTTTGACAAATCTATACTGAGTAGAGTCATGTGTTTGGAGATTACCTATATCTTTGTTGATAAGGTCCATGATGATTCACTCCATAGCCTTGCAGATTAGGCTAATCAGGTTAATAGGTCTATAGTTCCTGTGATCAGTGGAAGCACCACCTTTGTGCAAGAGGATAATGGTGGCAGTTTTCCATTCAGCTGGGATGAAGCTGGTGCTTAGACTATGACTGAAAAGAGTACCCAGTGGTGTTGCCAATTCTTGTTTGAGCCCATGTAGGACGCAACATGGGATGTTATCAGGTTCAATAGATGCTGCATTTTTGGCCTTAGAAGGGGCATTTATGACCTGCTCTTTAGAGATACAAACTACAAAGTATGAAGATACAAAGTAGAGGATAGGTGGTATGGATGTCATGGGGTGTGTGTGGTGGGAACATGGAAGTGAAGTTTTTGCAGAACCTGTTGGCTAACAAGCTAGCTATGTCCACATGCTTGGTATATGTAGTATCATTAACTACCAGTGTAGCACAAATCTGGGCCTTTCCTTTTAGGTTACTGATATAACTAGAGAACACCTTATGGTTGTCCTTAGTTGAAGAAGTTAATTTAGATTCGTAGTTTGCTTTGGAGGACTTCACAGGAAGTCTTATTTGCTTGTTTAAGCTGAGGAGGGAGTGTTTCCAGTTTAGTTGTCTATCTCCCTTACTCTTAGACAGCAATTTCTTCCTCTTATTGTAAAGCCTGTTGATGGCAGTTGACCACAAGACAGGTTTGCTCTTCCTTGAGCAGCTTGTTTTGGTCCTATTAGGTATGGCCAAGTCAAAACAGTGATAAAGGTGTTTGTATAAAGCACTAGTGTAGAACTCGACATAGCTGACAGTTCCATCTGAGGGAGGAGGTGCAGTAAAGCTATTTATACCATCCCATAAGAGGTTATAGTCCACTACTTTGGGGAACTTTTTTAGTTTAGTTGCTGCAAGGGGGGGGGGGGCAGGTGTGATAGTTACTTCGAATGAGACTGATATGTGGTCAAATCTCACTAGGGAAGACCTCACAGTGGAGGTGTACAGTGATCCCCCATATTGGTAAGCACCATATCCAGGATGCTGGTACCCCTTGTGGGGGTGTTAACCAGCTGGTCCAGGGCATTTGAGCTAATGTAGCAATTGACTCATGAATACTGACAACCACTTACTCCTGAGACAAACAAACAAGACTCTCACATCAGGAAAAATCAAATAACAAACAGCTTGTCAGGACACACACATTTTCCTCAGTAAATAAGGATATGACACATAAACATATATGTGGAAGTACTCACTAGTAACTTACCAAAAGATCTGAGGCCTCCTATACGTAAAACACTTGCATACATAACAATGCAAAATACGACCACAACACATAATACACACACACACACACACACACACACACACACACACACACACACACACACACACACACACACACACACACACACTCACACACACATCAGTGTCTCAATAAATAAGCCCAGGTAACACCACCAAACCTAAAGTATTGGTTATAGGTGACTCCATTGTGAGATGCACAGATGTTCACTTCACAAGCTGGATAAGAAGAGGGTTACCGTTAGCTGTCTGTCAGATGCCAGGATCTGCCAACTCACTGTTACTCAACTATAAGTACCGGTATGACTCCATCATAGTCCATGTGGGGGTGAATGACTTGAGATGTAGCTCATTGGACTGTATGAAGAGAGACATGACTGAGATGTCAGATTATGTGTCACAGGCAGGTATAAGCTTAGCCTTAAGCAGCACTCTACCTTCTCCAAGGATGATGCCACAATACAAACAAAAAAATGATTGATTGACTTTAACAATTGGCTTAGCTTCTGGTGTCAGTCCAAGTGGTTCCAATATCTGACAGCCTGAGAAGACATGGTCGATAGGTCATGCTGCATTGCCAGAGATGGTCTACACCTGTTCCTCTAGGTTTTAGGATACTGTCAAAGGCATTAGCCATCTTTATTGTGCGCTTTTTAGGCAGTGTCAAAATAACCAATCTCCCAACATAACAAAGTCCTCTCTAGATAAACTCAAGGTACTGCTGCTTCATGTTAGGAGTCTAAACAAGAAAATGCACTCCCTGGAAGCACTCTTCACTTGGGAATATGCTGACATCTCTGCAGTCATGGAGACATGGCTCATAGGCATGGAAATCACCATGGATATGCAGGGCTACAATGCCTTTCACATGTTCGGAGCACAAACTGAGCATGAAAGAACCAAAGGAGGAGGAGTATACATCTTTATGAAGGATAAGTATACCTTGAGACTGGTCAAACAGTATGACTCTTTTGAGCTACTCCATGTCCAATTAATTGTAGGCAAAGCCCCCTACCACATCATAGCTTGCTATAGGTCCCCCACTATGAACCAGAATGAGCATACCGCATACCTGGACTTACTCGAGTCACTTGCAATACAGCCCAATATCTGACTCATGGGTGATTTCAATTATCCTATCTTCAACTGGAAAACATACATGACCACAAACATGCTGACTCAGAGGTTCTTGGATTTTGTCAATGCAAATGCTCTGGAACCACTAGTCAGCACACATACAAGAGGTTCAAATGTCTTGGACATAGTACTCATTAACATGGGAGAGCATGGTACCCCCCAAATGTGATGTCCTCTTTGGTAAGATCAGACAATAAACCAGTCTTGTTCAATGTAATTGTAATACTAGATACCCCATCAAGCTCAAAAACATTTAAGAATTTTTCAAAGGCAAATTTCCTCCTACTAAGTGATGGTATAAGAAGCTGCAAAACCCCCTTGAACACAGGTAACACGGATTCCTATGCAGGGATGTACATCAATGCTTTGTATAATGACTTAAGCAGTTGTATGGAATCAGCTGTAAATGACTAGATTAAAACTAGGTTTTGCCAAAAAAAAAAACAAGTAACCCTGTTGGACCCCTAGTATAAACAGACAATACAACAAGAGAAAGAAACTAATGTCCAAGTGCAAGAAGAAACTGGTTCAATAGATGAAGAAATACCCCTCTAGCTTAAGCAAACAAATTAGAAATCTTGTTAAGTCTTCCAAAGCTAATTATGAAGCAACAATAGCCTCCCTATCTAAGGAAAATCACAAGGCATTCTTTAACTATTTCCAAAATCTAAAAATGGAATACCCAGCTATGTGCTGAACTGGTTGTGGATGGTACCACCCACATTCGACTGGAGGTAATAGCCAACATACTAGCTGACAGATTTGGAGCAGACTTCCCTCCCCTATCCTCTCCATTCATCCTTCAAAGTAAACCTGCCACCATTCATCAGCCTATTATCTCAAGAGAGCACATAATCTCTATGCTCTCCAAGGCCAAAAACACATCATCAATGGGACTGACAACATCCCAGATTGCCTTTTGATCAACTTAAACATGACCTGGCAGACCCACTTCGATCTCTGTTAACCACAGACTGCAAAACTGACTATGTTTTGATGGAATGGAGGACAGCAACAGTAATCCCTCTGCACAATGGGAGACCTTCAACTGACCCTGGGAATAATAGGCCCATAAACATGACTAACCTCATCTACAAGGCCATGAAAAAATAATTATGGAACTTTTTAACAAGGACATGTATAATCTCCAAACTCTGGATTCAACCCACTTCAGATACATTAAAGGTAGATCATGCCTGTTAAACATGGTTGACTTCTTCGAGAAAGTCATCAAGGCACTGGATGAGGGAAAGACAGTGCATACTGCCTACCTTGACCTAGCCTTGGCATTTGACACAATCCCCCCCCCCCCCCGAGGTATTATAAAGAAACTCTCACAAGTGGGAAATAGCTCATACATTACCATATGGTAGCCAACTGGCTCACTGAGAAACTCTCGTAAATAGGAAATAACTCCTACATTACCAGATGGTAGCCAACTGGCTCACTGACAGGGCATATACTGACAAAGTGGGTGACTTCAACTCTACAAAAAGACCAGTAACCAGTGGCATACAACAGTGTTTTCTGTGCTGGCCCTTACTGTTCAGAATTTATTTCTAAGAAATCCAGGCTGTGGCTAATCAAGTTCGCTGATAATTGCAAATTGGTGCCATCATTGAGTCCTCCAATGATGTTAATATACTGCAGACAGGATTAATGCAGAAACATGATTGGTGCCAAAGCCATGGATTAAAGCTAAATGGTAAAAAATGCATTATTATTCCCTTTGGGAAAGCTGACATCCATGCTAATTACATTACAGACAGCACCCCCATAAATGAAGACCCAGTGGTACAGGATATGGGTCCTGAGATTGATAGCAATCTGAACTTCGACCAACACATATCCACAGTAGTCAGGAAATCCTTCTATGTGGCACATTTTATAAGTAAAGGTATCACATCTAGATCTAAGGATGTTATAATTCCATTATACCTTTCCCTAATAAGACCAATAATTGAGTACAATGTTCCCTTTTGCATGTATGTCACCAGACACCTGCAATAATTAAAGAGGCCAATGAGGTTTCTCACCAAGAAATTACAGGGTGCATAAAACAAGTCTTATATGGAAAGACTAAAAGCCCAGTCACTGTATTCTGTCTCTTACAGGTTGCTAAGAAATGACTTTTGCCTTGCCTATAGGACAGTCTCTGACCCAGCCCTGATGTAAATGCTACACATTCATAAATAAAACGGCATGAGGGCACTGACTCCAGGGATCTAAACTTAGCATCTGACATGAACAGGTCTTGCTGGAGAGACAGATGCATCTCCCAGAGAGTGACACATCTCTGGAACAAGCTTGCAGTTCATGTGAAATTGAACCCCTTCCTGACTCTCTTCAAATGGAATGATCAATATATGGGTGACTGCAGTTTCACTCCTATCACACATGCAGTCTCTAGTGCATATTCTCTCGTATTTCGTTCAAGGTGTGATGCAAAATACATGACAGTCAACAACAGTTTTCAGCAGAGGCAGGAAAATGTGCTATTATGCCAGGGAGATATACATGTGGGGTGCTTGATTTTGTTTAAATGTTCACTGCAGTTAGTTCCACACTTTGTAAGTGTATCCTCACTGACACACCCACCTCAGTGAATGTTGTCTGTGCATTATTGTGTTTTGCTTCAGTCAGAGTAATCATTCACAGGTGCAAGACATTAGCACCTAACAGTGGTGTAGAGGCTACACTATGTTTACATGTGCTACACAAAGACGACATTTTGGAATTCAGCAATTCTAAGGAGTTCACACCTAATTTGCTTCTTCAGAATGCTCAGATGGCTGAATCTACACTGAAAGATAAAAGCGTAGTTAAGGAACTTGAATGAGAGGAAACTGTTTTCTATCATGTTTATTGCTCAACTTGTGGGAATGTTGGGATAAGTACGATTTTTGGAATGCTTTTTCTATAATGGGTATTTCAGTTGCATGAGCCAGTTTATTAACTATATATTAAAGATTTAAGTCATGTCAGATATTGATGGCATTACCTGACAACTTACACACATTCTGCTAAGCTGAATTTACAAGTACCAGTTAGGCAGGTATCTGATATTCATTCATGTTCTTACACATTTATTTTTATATTACTATTTCAACACTTACCCTGATAGTCCTGCAGTTACAACTATTGTTGTTTGGGCTGACTCTGCCTGATGCTAGCAGTACCCAGCCATTACACAGGGAAGTAAAGGGTGTGAGCATTGCCTGGCATCTGTTTTACTGCATGTATGTGCATAGGATGAAAGGTGTACCCCTTAGGTCATCAGCATGTGTGCTATCCATTGCCTCATGGTCAGGGTGAGACAATATTCTGCATGTCTATATCTAACTACACCCTCAGTAGATAGAGGTTCATCCTCTGATTCCCCACCTATCTGTGGATGTGCTAATCTTGCCAGTGGTAGTGGAACTTTTGTTTCAAACCCTTGGTGTTCCTGCTGCAGCTGTTTTCCCAGAATGATATTGTGCAAGATAACTCAGATGCAATAATTTCAGTACAAGTACTGCAATCATCTATATAAATATATACACAAAAGAAATGATTGTATGAGATGGCATACCTTGAAGTTCAGCAGTAGACACACTATGGTTGTCTTCCAAGTCAGCTCCAATATCAGCAATTATATTGGAACCTCCTGCTGAGCTGACTGGATCTCTGACAGTGGACAATAACTCCTCTGTCTCATTCAGTGGTGGTTTGGTAGCAGAACTACCACCATACTCTCTGTTCCTGTCTAATTGCAGCTACCCAATATTTGCCATTATTTCTCATAACACTGGGCAAATGTCTGAATTTTGATAATCATGACCATGTACTCCTACTGCATTCACAAAGTTAACCACCTGCTCCCAGATACAGTCACAGGTGGACTTGCCACCTCTGCCTCTGTCTAGCCGGAAAGAGCCTTGGAACCATAGGGTCTCTATGATAAGTTGATCCTCATATCTCTGTATGGCAGGTTATATGGGTCAGATGTTTTGGGCATCATAGCCCAGTATGAGATGAAAGATAAAAAATAAAAAGGAATGTAGGCAAAAACATGAGTGAATATTAACAAAAGAAATATGTATGAATGTATTCATCCATCATACACAAAATAATTTAAAATGCAATGATCCCTCTGTGTACATATAGTTAGTAAAAAAAAAAATAACAGCCCTCCCAAACAAATAAAGGAAATGAAAAGCACTAATAAAAATCTGTAAGGATGACAACAATTATATAACTCTGTACTACATATCAGCATTAACAAATAATTTAAACTTTAATTGAAAATGGATACAGTTATTTTGATCTCCACTTGTGTTGATGGTAAGACAGATATAAATCACAGGGTTTGTTAATAGTGATATAACTCATTTTTGGAACACCTGTTCAGATTCTCTGAGAAAAGTTAATGTAAAGATAGGTAATATTTATTTCTAAAAAAAAATATTATTTTTCAAATAAAATAACTGATATACATGACTACGCCAACATCAATGGACAAACAATGCAGATAGTAAACAATACTATTGTGAAATGTAATTAATCAATTGCATTGATGACTTTGTAAAAAATAGCAACATACCATTTACAGCAAATCATTTTTTTTTAAGTAGAATAAATTATTGTAAGTCAAATAGCTCTATTGAACTCTCTGGACCCAAACAGCCTCTCCTACTATAATACAAGCACCTTACCAACATGATTAGATTATATACTGCAGGTTATGGCCTCTGAGCCCTGTGACTATGAAAAGTAGGTATGAACTCATTAGTATTCATGAATTTCACAGGCAGGTTAACAGGGCTTAAGGACCTACATAATTTTTCCACATGCACTAACACTGAAAGGCAAAATATTTAGAAGTTCTCTGTGCTAAGTTTGGTTGCAGGAATAATCAGTGTTTCATACTCTTTCCTCTTTGGTGTACACTTGCTGAGGATGTGCTTGGAAGAAGAGAGCAAACAAAAAGTCAGGTATTACATTCACTGACACGGGATAAACATTCATAACATTCTTATTAATTGCTTATGACCACACTGTGCTTCTAAGTAAAAAAGCATGTCAGCAATTCTAATTAAGTATATTTCAAATTTAAACAAATATTAAAGGCAGTCCTAATAACTTTGCATTCACATTAGAAAAGCATAGATAAGAGAATGATGTTCACGAAGAGAAGAAAACAACTGCAGTGTTGCAAATATTTGCTTCATATTGTGAGAGGGAGTATTAGTTTTACTGTTGCTAATACAAATTCATCCTCACATCTGCTGGCAAGTTAAAGGACAACTTTCCGAATTTGGTTATGTTGCACCGTTAATGCCAGTTTATATAATGCCATGTCTTGAGTGCATGTCATCTACATTTTCTTCTTTATAATTTATGTCTGTCTATGTAGAAAATAGTAGAAATAATCTCAAATGTGTATTCTTAATTCCATGGTCTGATGATTTAAATCCAGAGAAGGTGGTGTTTGTGTGAAAGTAGTGATGTTTAAGATGCATATGTTCATATTACAAGACAAAAACGTTGAAGAAACATCACAGATGTACATTTGAAATCCTTGTTTCCTAATGTTTCCTTATTAATTTTTTCTCTCTCTCGTTATCCTTTGCACGTTGTTTGCATTGTTCACTGTCGACTATAAGTGGTCACTAGTAATGAACCTCAGTTCATGTTTTAAGGAAAAAAAAATCTTAACTATAATTTGGAATTATTATTAACAAAAGTGAGACTGGCTCCAATGTGCTTCTCTCCACACTCTGGGCAGCACTGAGTGAAGAAATGCAGCCAAATTGAAGGCATGTGTGTTGTGTATGTTGAAGTACTTATTTAGTGCATATCTCGCAATTAGCCACCCTGACAGAAATTTTATTTTAAACATTTATGTAATTATTAATCGTATATGCTGTGTCAAAAATGAACTACTATAATGTTTTCTGGGTCCCCTTTCTAAACAATTGCTATTACGTGAAACCCTGATGATATATAACACAAATGCTACTTGTGAGTTGGCAATCAAATGTGAAAAGGATGAATGTGCCATGTTAATTCTTTAAATGCTCTGTTCATACATAGATATACCCCTCAAGTTTGTTATTTTAATTATAATAACTTTGCATATCTGTTATTTACTTATTTATTTATTTGTTGCCATTTGCATCTGTGTGAAGCTTGGCAGTGCACAACTACTGTTCATGGCTGAAGGAAAAGATGAAAATTTTAATTTGTGCTGCCTTCAGTAGTGCAAACAAGCCAGGTGTTGGTACATTGCTGTTAGTACTCTGGACAATTTTAAGTGAAGAAACTGCACCAGTCAGCTACCTATCTCACTGGCACAAGGTGTAAGTACAGTGAGTTTACAAAAAAATGACAGGAAGTGAAGGGCTTGAATCAAGTTTTCAGCTACTTTTACTGAGGGGTTCAGAATAACATCGATAAACTTTTGATACAGGATGTAACTATAAATGTAAATTAGGATCATAAGTATGAGTTTTGCAACACATGTATCATTATTGCTTGCTATATAAGTCCAATATGATGTGCATAAAGTATATTAAATATGACAATGGTGACAGACAACTTCAAATGTACTTGTATAGGTGTGATATGCTCAAACGTTTTATTATAATTATTATGGCTCATCGTATATCATGGATATATATGGTTAGGACAGTATGTCTTTTGGTGTATGTATATAACATACAGCAACAGGTATTAAACTAATCCAAAAGCGCAAAAATAAACCAAGTACAAATGCAGTACTAACGGCGTTGGATAAACAGCTGATATAAGTCAGGAATTGAATAATTATACCAAAATAGATGTAACACAGGTAATTTTATTCCAAGAAAGACGGGTCCACACTATATCACACAAGCTTTCATCCCTGCTCAGTCAGGAACTTCTTCAGAGTGATTTAGTTACTAAAATCAACCTCATTTAAATAACAAGCAATCATAAAACACTCCCCCCTTCCCTTACATAACTAATTAAAACATACTCACAAAGCAAAATATCACACCTAAATACTAATACAATAAATAGAATAAATAGATAATAAATATAAAATCTAAAACATCCTAATTTTTTCTATAAAATACTGAATAGTTTTATATAAAATACTGTATAATTCATCTCTCTAGAGCTTTTAATTTTAAAAATCATGCAAGTGAAAAACAATCATTTAACCCTGGCCATTGTAGGGAGTTCATTCTTAGTTGCCATAAGGCCTCTTTCTTATGTAATATTAATACCCATGGACCACCCCTTACATCTGGTGTAATTACTTCTAAAACTATAAATTTAAACATATGATCAGGATAGTCTGTATTATGCCTGGCAAGAGCTTTTGTTTCCTTTCTATTCTTTATGTCCCTTACATGTTCATAAATTCTACTCTTCAATTTCCGCTCTGTTTTACCTATATAAAAACAGGGACATTTTGTGCAAACTGCGCAGTACACTACTTTCACTGTGGTATATGCACATCTATTAGTCATTTTCTCTGTTATATTATTAATATTAAGGGAATTACACTCATATATATAACCACAATAATTACATGAGCCACATTTTTTTCATGTACCCCTTTTGTGGGCCTGAATGTATATATTCTAAGATATTTTTTATTGTTCTACCTTTTTATACACAATAGTAGGAAATTCACCCACTATTTGTCTAGTATCCTTATTATTAGTCAATGCCACCCAATTCTTCAATAAAATATCATCAACACTCTTACTGCTATCACTAAAAATTGTGATAAATACACTACAAAAATTCTTCTCATTACGTCTCAATACGCAAATCTGTTTCATTAAAATAGGACTGAACTTCAGTACCATTAACAATCACGCTATCATTCCAGCTTGTATATTCTTGTTGCTCTTGATACAATAAGGGTTTGAAATGACCCCTCTCAAGTTTATTCAGTACTTCTGACATTGCCTCATTAATCAAGAAACTAGGGTACCCTCTCTTCTGAAACATATCTTTAAGATTATCACACTCATCCAAAAAACTTTCAAAGTTGGACACCCTCCATGCAGCCCATACAAATAGGCCTTTAACCATGGCTTTCTTTGGTTTAAAGGGATGAGAACTACTAAAATGTAAAAAAACTATTTGAGTAGTTTGGTTTCTGATAAATCTCTGACTTAAACACTCTAGATACCTTAGCTTTGATTAATCTTATATCAAGATATGAAATTTCATCCACTTCAACACTACGTGTGAATCTTAGGAAAGGGGTGCAGTCATTTAGATATTCAATGAACTCAGGTATGGTCTCACCAGGGCCCTCCCAATACATAAAAATATCATCCAAAAATCTCATATAGCATGTACAATGGGAGAAATAAGTTGAATTGAAGAAATATTTTTTCTCCCATTGTAACATAACTATATTAACATATGACCCCCCCCCACCCACCCACAGGCTGAACCCATTGAGTCACCTTCCATTTGCAAGAAATACTCTTTATCAAATATGATGCAATTATTGTATAATACAATACTTAATAAATGTTCAAAGGTGTTTATTTTTATCTGTGGCACATTCTTTTCCAAGAGAATTTCACAAAACCATTCGACCCCTATATTATGGGGTATGACAGTATAAAGATCTTTTACATCGATGGTAATGAAGTACCCACTTTCAGTGTACTTTCATACGTTTTTTTTTTCTAAAGAAAATCCCACAAATCTTTACATAAACTATTCTCTTCTGAAACAAAGTTCTAAAGTTTTATATCCAAGTACTTTGCTATAGGTTGTATAATTGAACCTCGGGTGTCTACAATATGTCTCATGGGGGGATCCTGTAAATCTTTATGCAGTTTAGGTAATCCAAACATACAAGCAATCATGGGGTGGGGTACTAACATAAAGTTCAGTTCTTCTATAGAAATACTACCTTCTCTAAAAAGGTCATTAATTTCATTTTTTTTATTTTCCTTAATGCACCACTGAATTAATTTAATGAAAGTTTTTTGTATGAACAACCTTCTAATATATCTTTCATTTTCATGTTATAAAGTTCCACACTCATGAAGGAAATCCCACCCCCACCCCACCCCCATCTGGTTTCATAATCCTAATCACACTATTACATTGAATGGATCTAAGTAATTCATTTTCTTTACTAGATAGATTATAGGGTATATTCATAGGAATATGAGTTCCTAAACTGTGAAGTTTATCTCACAGAGACTTTCAAACAACTGTAGGCAGGGATGTACAGGTAGATTGTAAGCGCTAGAAACATATAAGGGATTTCTTGTATGTTCTACATTATGAAATAACATATTTACATTCAATTTTCTGACATATAGTTTCAGATCTACTAATGTCTTGCTTATATTCAATTTTTGCTCAGGTACAAATGAAAGACCCTTTGAAAAAATATCACATAATTGCTGACTAACAGATACATCAGAATAATTGAACTCTTTAAAGTCTTTAGTAGAATTTTCATGAATTACAGGGTATGGCCTAGAAGTTATTTCCAAGTATGGTTCCTCCCTCTGTAGTTCCTTTCATATTCCACCTCTGATGATTGTAGTTGCCTCTTCCTCCCCAGTTCAATTGAGGTTTCTGTTGGAATGAGTCCTGGTTGTTCCTGGCTCTTAGGCATTCCAAACGCTTCAAGGGTGGGAACTCTTCCTGTTGGTCTAAAAAATCATGATTGCAGTCATTGTCAATAGTTGTAAGATTATTCCTATGCCTACTGCCCCAAACTTGCGATTGTGGTGCTTCTGGATAGGAAGAATTATTAGCATAATGTCTGTCTCTTTCAATTTTTTTTTATTTTTCGATTTTGTTATACTTTCAAAGTGATTTTCAATACTTTTAAAGATACAGTTGTACTCATATAAATTGTTTGTATGTAGTGCATCACTAGAAATAATTTTATCCAGTTCTTCTGCTTCTTTACTTAAAGTTGTTATATCAACTTGGTTATGCTTGCTCACTAGCTCCAGCTCCATGTACTCGAAGTCATGGCGATCAAACATATTTAGTAATTCACTGTGAAAAGGTGAACTACAAACCAAACCTGTAGGAAAACACCACATTCTAAACCCTCTGAGCACTATTTTAAGGCTTAAACACTCTGAAATACATATTATCCATTTGTATCCATAATAGAGACTATCCTGATCATATGTTTAAATGTATAATATTAGAAGTAATTACACCAGATGTAAGGAGTGGTCCATGTGCATTAATACTAGAAAAGCAAGAAGCCTTATGGTAACTAAGAATGAACTCCCTATAATGGCCATAGATAAATGATTGTTTTTCACTTGCATGTTTTTTAAAAATAAAAGCTATAGAGAGGTGAATTATACAGTATTTTATATAAAAGTATTCAGTATTTTATAGAAAAAATTAGGATGTTTAAGATTTTATGTCTATTATCTATTAATTATATCTATTGTATTAGTATTTAGGTGTGATATTTGCTTTGTAAGTATGTTTTAATTAGTTATGTAAGGGAAGGGAGGCGTGTTTTATGATTGCTTGTTATTTAAGTGAGGTTGATTTTAGTAACTAATTCACTCTGAAGAAGTTCCTGACTGAGCAAGCATGAAAGCTTGCATGATATAGTGTGGATCAGTCTTTCTTGGAATAAAATTACCTGTGTTACATCTATTTTAGTGTAATTATTCAATTCCTGACTTTTATTAGCTGTTTCTCCATCTCCGTTAATGTTGCATTTGTACTTGGTTTATTTATGCACTTTTGGATTAGTTTCATAGCTTCTGGCACTGAGGAGGGAGATTCACTGATGCTTTTTAGTCAAACATTAGCTGAGTGGAATAGCTCACTTGGCAATTTAATGGCTGGATATTCTCAAACGAAGACACTTGGAACTGAATACTCAATCTACTTCCTTGGCTGAACAGGAAGTGCACGCCGCCAGAGCTCTAGCAGACACCAGAACACAACGGCTCATTTCTGGACATCAAAATGGGCTCAATGCTGACAATATTAGGCCATTAATTTCAACAAAACAATGAGAAATGAACTACAATGTGAATGACCAGAATTCAGGCAGGGTAAACGGCTCTGCAATGAGATAAGAAGCCGACAACATCAATGAATGCATGTGGACCCTAGCCTTCTTTCTAGTGATGAAACAAGTACTGTAAGTGACAACTACTTTAATAACTTGCAAAAATTAGATAGTCTGCATTTAAAAGTCAAGAAGTTACAAATGGATAATATGTAATTCAAAGAGTATGTATGCCTTAAAATAGTGCCCAAAGGGCTTAGAATGCGACGTTTTCCTACAGACTTCATTTGTAGTTCACCTTTTCACAGTGAATTACTAAATATGTTTGATCGCCATGACTTCGAGTACATGGAGCTGGAGCTGGTGATCAAGCATAAGCAAGCTGATATCACAACTTTAAGTAAAGAAGCAGAAGAACTGGATACAATTATTTCTAGTGATGCACTACATACAAACAATTTATATGAATACAACCGTATCTTTAAAAGTATTGAAAATCAGTTGGAAAGTATAACAAAGTATAACAAAATCAGAAAATAAAAAAAATCGAGAGAGACAGAGTGGACTATGCTAATAATTCTGCCTATCCAGAACCACCACAATCGCAAGTTTGGGGCAGTAGGCATAGGAGTAATCTTGCAACTATTGACAATGACTGCAATAATGATTTTTTAGACCAACAGGAAGAGTTCTCACCCTTGAGGCATTTGAAATGTCTAAGAACCAAGTACAACCAGGACTCATTCCAACAAGAAGCCCCTCAATCGAACTGGGGAGGGAGAGGCAACTGCAATCATCAGAGAGGCAATATTAGAGGGAACTACAGAGGGAGGAACCGTGCCTGGAAATACTTTTAGGCCATACCCTGTAATTCATGAAAATTCTACTAAAGACTTTAACATGTTCAATTATTCTGATATATCTGTTAGTCAGCAATTATGTGATATTTTTTCAAAGGGTCTTTCATTTGTACCTGAGCAAAAATTGAATATAAGCAAGACATTAGTAGATCTGAAACTATATGTCAGAAAAGTGAACGTAAATATGTTATTTCATAATGTAGAACATACAAGAAATCCCTTATATGTATCTAGCCCTTACAATCCACCTGTACATCCCTCCCTACAGTTGTTTGAAAGTCTCTGTGAGATAGACCTTCGCAGTTTAGGAACTCATAATCCTATGAATGTACCCTATAATCTATCCCGTGATGAAAATGAATTACTTAGATCTATTCAATGTAATAGGGCAAATAGGATTATGAAACCAGACAAGGGGGGGTGGGATTGCCATCATGAGTGTGGAACTTTATAACATAAAAATGAAAGATATATTAGAAGGTTGTTCGTACAAAAAAGTTTCATTAAATGAATTCAATGATGCATTAAGGAAAATAAAAAAAATTAAATTAATGACCTTTTTATAGAAGGTAGTATTTAAATAGAAGAACTGAACTTTATGTTAGTACCCCACCCTAAGGTTGCTTGTATGTTTGGATTACCTAAGTTGCACAAAGATTTACAAGTTCCCCTTCATGAGACCTATTGTAGATGCCCGAGGTTCAATTATACAACCTATAGCAAAGTACTTAGATATAAAACTTAAGAATTTTGTTTCAGTAGAGAATAGTTTATGTAAACATTCATGGGATTTTCGACAGAGAATAAACTTATTAAAGTACACTGAAAGTGGGTACTTCATTAGCATTGACGTAAAAGATCTTTATACTGTCATACCCCATAATATAGGGGTAGAAGATCTTTGTGAATATCTCTTGGAAAAGAATGGGCCACAGATAAAAATAAACCCTTTTGAACATTTATTAAGTATTGTATTATACAATAATTTCATCTAGTTTAATAAAGAGTATTTCTTGCAAACGGAAGGTGTCTCAATGTCTTCGGCCTGTGGGGGGGGGGGGGTCATATGCTAATATAGTTATGTTAGAATGGGAGAAAAAGTATTTGTTCAATTCAACTTATTTTTCCCATTGTACATGCTATATGAGCTTTTTGGATAATATCTTTATGTATTGGGAGGGCCCGGGTGAGACCATACCTGAGTTCATTGAATATCTAAATGACTGCACCCCTTTCCTAAGATTCACACGTAGTGTTGAGGTGGATGAAATTTCATATCTTGATGTAAGATTAATAAAAGATAAGGTATCTAGGGGTTTAAGGCAGAGATTTATTGGAAACCAACCTACTCAAATAGTTTTTTTAGATTTTAGTAGTTCTCATCCATTCAAACCAAAGAAAGCCATGGTCAAAGTCCAATTTGTAAGGGCTGCATGGATGGTTTCCAAATTTGAAAGTTTTTTGGATGAATGTGATAATCTTAAAAATATGTTTCAGAAGAGTGGGTACCCTAGTTCCTTGATTAATGAGGCAATGTCAGAAGTACTGAATAAACTTGAGAGGGGTCATTTCAAACCCTTATTGTATCAAGAGCAACAAGAATATACAAGCTGGAATGATAGCGTGATTGTTAATGGTACTGAAGTTCAGTCCTATTTTAATGAAACGGATTTGAGTATTCAGACATGTAATGACAAGAATTTTTGTAGTGCATTTATCACAATCTTTATTAATAGTAGTAAGAGTGTTGATGATATTTTATTGAAGAATTGGGTGGCATTGACTAATAATAAGGATACTAGATAAATAGTAGGTGAATTTCCTACTATTGTGTATAAAAAAGGTAGAACAATAAAAAATATCTTAGAATATACACATTCGGGCCCACAAAAGGGGTACATGAAAAAAATGTGTCTCATGTAATTATTGTGTTTTTTATATATATATATATATATATATATATATATATATATATATATATATATATGTAGCTCCCTTAATATTAATAATATAACAGTGAAAATTGACTAATAGATGTACATGTACTCCAGAGAATGTAGTGTATTGAGCAGTTTGCACAAAATGTCCTTGTTTTTATATAGGTAAAATGGAGCAAAAATTGAAAAGTAGACTTTATGAACATGTAAAGGGCATAAAGAATAGAAAGAAAACAAACACTCTAGCCAGGCATAATATAGACTATCCTGATCATATGTTCCAAGTAAAAAAGCTGAGAGGTAACCAAGTCATCTTAATGTTTCCACCATAAAATGTCCACCAAGTAAATAACTCGTTGCAACTATAGGCATAAAATAAAATCTATGTTTATTTCATGTACAAATGGTAAGCGCTTTCACTATTGCTTCATCAGACCGTTAAAATTTGAAAAAACTCATTCAACTACTATATATACATCACATGCTATTTCCAATTAACCAATTATGATTTTTAAAGTGACATTTTCTTTCTATATTGAAAGAGACTAAAAAAAACACTAAACAAATAAAAAACATTTATACACTCAAAAGAATTTGTTCTTATTCACTATTGTAAATATTAACTCATAAGCATTACAAATATGACTTCTGTAGCTTAATATTACTAATGCATGTATCGAGGCAAAAAGACCCGCTAGGTATATAAAAAACATTTATACACTCAAAGGAGTTTGTTGTTATTCACTGTTGTGAATGTTATCTCATGAGCATTGCAAATATGACTTCTGTAGCTTAATATTACTAGTGCATATATTGAGTGTAAATCAGTATTAATTATATAATATTTTACATCATAGAATGATAAAAAAATATATAAAAAATATATAAAAATATATATAAATATATTTATAGTGCCACAAAATGCACTTGTTCATTAGTCGCCATTGGAGAACTGGGGAATAAATGCTTACCTATATCTTAATACTCCCCTTCCAGTGACTGTTCATTCTCTAAGGGGCAGCTTTGCTGCATTATATTTGAAAATGTGTGTGCAAACAGCAAGATGGTTTCCATACATACATCAACTACTAACTTGTTCAAATTTTAAACATCTATGCTGAAGCTGCATCTAAAATATTACACACATATCTATTAAAAATGCATTCATTTCATCTATTGAGACTCTAACTAAAATTGAGGATGGAATCAAACATATACTCCCGATCTAAAAATCTTGGTGTATGTGCCACCTAAAAAAGGTGCACATATAGTAAAAATGCATATATAATAAATATTGGGACTAATGTAAACTAGCTAGTGGTAAACTAAATGTCCCTAAGTATCGTGGATATATTTTAGATGCAGCTTTGGCATTGATGTTTAAAATTTGAACAAGTTAGTAGTTGATGTATGTATTGAAACCATCTTGCTGTTTGCACACACATTTTCAAGTATAATGCAGCGAAGCTGCCTCTTATAGAATGAACAGTCGCTGAAAGGGGAGTATTAAGATATAGGTAAGCATTTATTCCCCAGTTCTCCACTGGCGACTAATGAACAAGTGCATTTTGTGGCACTATAAATATATTTACATATATTTTTATATATTTTTTATATATTTTTATATCATTCTATGATGTAAAATATTATATAATGAATACTGATTTACACTTGATATATGCACTAGTAATATTAAGTTACAGAAGTCATATTTGCAATGCTCATGAGATAACATTCACAACAGTGAATAATAGCAAACTCCTTTGAGTGTATAAATGATTTTTATTCACCTAGCAGGTCTTTTTGCCTCGATATATGCTTTAATAATATTAAGCTACAGAAGTCATATTTGTAACACTTATGAGTTAATATTTACAACAGTGAATAAGAACAAATTCTTTTGAGTGTATAAATGTTTTTTATTTGTTTAGTGGGTTTTTTAGTCTCTTTCAATATAGAAAGGAAATGTCACTTTAAAAATCATAATTGGTTAATTGGAAATAGCATGTGATGAATATATAGTAGTTGAATGAGTTTTTTCAAATTTTAACGGTCTGACGAAGCAATAGTGAAAGCGCTTACCATTTGTACATGAAATAAACATAGATTTTATTTTACGCCTATAGTTGCAATGAGTTATTTACTTGGTGGACATTTTATGGTGGAAACATTAAGACGCCTTGGTTACCTCTCAGCTTTTTTACTTGGAACTGCTGCTGCATTTATTATCATGAGCCAAGAGGTATTTACATTGCTTGGCACATTTATTATATTGCTGTTTGTATTCCGATGATATGTCTAAATGTATAATATTAGAAGGAATTACACCAGATGTAAGGGGTGGTCCATGGGCATTAATATTAGAAAAGCAAGAAGCCTTATGGTAACTAAGAATGAACTCCCTACAATGGCCAGGGTTAAATGATTGTTTTTCATTTGCATGTTTATTTAAAATTAAAAGCTCTAGAGAGATGAATTATAGATGTTTTTAAAGAAAAGTATTTAGTATTTTATAGAAAAAAATGGGATGTTTCAGATTTTATATTTATTATCTATTTATTCTATCTATTGCATTTGTATTTAGGTGTGATATTTGCTTTGGAAGTATGTTTTAATTAGTTATGTAAGGGAAGTGGGTGTGTTTTATGATTGCTTGTTATTTAAATGAGGTTGATTTTAGTAACTAATTCACTCTGAAGAAGTTCCTGACTGAGCAGTTATGAAAGCTTGTGGGATATAGTGTGGATCTGTCTTTCTTGGAATAAAATGACCTCTGTTACATCTATTTGCGTTTAATTATTCAATTCCTGTAAAACAGGAGGTGTGTGCAATGGGAAAACACAAACACTTTAATTTTAATATTAATGGACTTTAAAGACATATTTCTTATCAACTGTTTCTCCAGCTCCGTTAGTGCTGCATTTGTACCAACAGGAATTACTCAGGTCATCCAAATCCATGCTTCTGAAATGTATTTATAACCTCAAATACTGCCTTATACATAAAATGTAGTACCATGATTACTTAAAGACACATAAATCCAGGCATGTCTTAAGTACATATCCATGAATTTGTAAATTAGTATATCTCACATTAATACTTGAGAACAGAAGCTATGCTGTAGCACTGACACTTAATAAGTAAAGGTTACTTTTTTCTTATCAGTTTGATTCCAAAGCGGTACTACTCAATTTTACTAGCATGTAAGTCTCAAGAGGCCAATATTTAACAATTCATATCATTTTACCTCCAAGAATCTCTGAAAACTTTGAACTCTTCAAAACCCAGCTCCAGTCTTACCTCTCCCATAGTTGGAAGTGCAATTGCACTCTACCTACCTATCTTCCTTAAACACATGATCACTTTTATTACATACAAATTCCCGTTTTTCTTTACTTACCAGGGATATATCCCTTGATAACTACTTTCAGATCAATATCTGACATTTCTAACCTATGAACAGATTCTACTCTGTACTACTGTTCTCAACCTACAAACATGTAAATATGTATTATATATTGTATGTATATATGTTGCAGTTCAACTGTTCTTAGTTTGCTATTTAATACTTACAAGTTGTTTACTGCATTTTTTGCAACTGTGTATTGTATTTTGTTAACATTGAATTATGTAGCTTTTACTTTGTACTATGCATTCTGAATTGCATAGTTTATACGTTGTACTTTGGAGCTTTTCTCCCTCGGCCTCTACTGAAAACTGGCTCTTTGAGCCCAATGGACCTCCCTGGTCTCTAAACTGGAAATTAAATAAATAAATAAATAAATAAATTGTTATAACAAACTTCATCAAGCATTTAAATGTTTAAAACACTGGAATATAAGTAAATATGGTGAGCATCATACATGGTCAAATCTCACTGTCATTTTTCAAACCTTCATTGTTTTTTTAGGAAAGTTTTACTAATTTAACATATTTACAATATATAAAGAAAAAGGAAGAAATTCAACATAAAATACTGTTATACAATGTTAGTAATGAATTAAATGATCAAGAAATCATATACAATTAACATATTACGAGCCTTGGTATTGCAATAACAACATTTCAAGTTTGTACCAAACAATGTCTTAATATGATTTATAGGACTTATTTTGGTCACTTCATTTTCAGTTTTACATAGTATTGCTGTTAAATTTAAACATTCTTTGAATGTGAACTAAGTTCAATTTCCAATTTTTGTGATAAATTTTCTAGCTACTGTCAGAAGAATCCAGTACATTTTTGCTGTTTAGCTTTTACAGATGAAGGAAGTGGAACATTTATTAGTATTATTGATCTAGTTAAAAAACAATTATCAGATCATACTTCAATAATAGACATATTCATCTCTTCCCAATATGCATTTAATTTTTCACAGTACATAAACATGTGTGCCTTGTCAGCATTTACATCTTTATTACATCTCCTATGAACTGAATAAATCATTTTACTAAACGTAGAGATTTTATAGGGAGTAACACACATTCTATGCATATATTTCCATATAAAAGCATTCCATTATAAACTTGAAGATCTTGATTTAAGTAACAAAGTTTTATTCTTGCCATCTATTGAGTCAATCAATCCACTGCTCTCTAAAAAGTTCCAGAATTTTTCATCCAGAATTATTATTATTTATAATTAACAGTATAACTTGGACAAGCTTCCTTTGAATGTTAGTTTACCTTTGATGATGGCATTCATATATTCATGTGACAGAGGAATAGTTTTCTGTTCCTCTTCTCTCATATTATCTACAAATTCATTTTATTTCCAATTAATTGATAATATTGACTGGTTAACAGATTCATTAAACTGATAATTTTTCATTAAATATTCTGAAGACTTAGCTTTACCCTTTTCAAAGAAGTCAATCCACAATACTAATCCATTCCTTTTTAGTAAATTAATTCACATTGTTCTGAGTTTCCTTAAATCTGGAGGTGTGTGCAATGGGAAAACACAAACACTTTAATTTTAATATTAATGGACTTTAAAAACATATTTCTTAACTGTTTTAAGAATTGCTTTCATATTTGCAACATCTATAGAATTAAATGAATTTCCTTCTAAGCCAAGCTTTAACCGGCTGAAAGGGCTGCTATATATTTTTAATTTATCAGATTGAAAAACTTATAAGATTTTAGTATAATCTGCTTCTGAATGTTTTTCCATTGACAAGTTTAAGATGAGTCTATCCAGAGAATAACAGAGGTAAAATGTATAGCAATAGAGTAAGATTCTACATCTGGGAAGCTAATACCACCATACTGCCATCGTTTTATAAATTCTATAAGCAATTCTGGGCTTTTTAGAATACCCTAAAAATGAAGTTAACATTTTTTTCTATTTTCATTAAAAGTTTTTTTTTTTTTTTTGTCAAATATTAAAGCTATTGAATGCAATATGTATATAATCTTGGGTAATATAATCATTTTAATAAGTACTTACCTATCCTCAAAAGTAAAAAAAATCCATTTTAATAGGAAGTAACACTTTAAATATATTATTAATAATCTTACTCACATCTTGATAGATTTTATTCCTAAATATTTTAGTTCATTTCCTTCCAATTATATTTACATTTATCTTTAGAACTTATCATCCAGTGATTGATTTAACACTGAAGTTTCAGTTTTATTACTATTAAATTTCAGCATTGACACCACTCGAAGCATTTCAATTTCCTCATTTATTTTATTCAAATGAATAATTTAAATCTCCTTTAGCTAGTAAAATATTATCTGCAAAAAGTTGCATTTTTGTTTGACAATCCTTGTTAATTGAGAATCCATCATTTTTTTCATTACTTCTTACAATATTAGCTAAGGGTTTGATAAAAAATGCAAATAGTAGAGGAGACAAGTGACATCCTTGTTTTGCACCTTTGTTAAAAGAGAATCCTATAGAAATGTAAGATCCAATTTTAACATATTTTTGGAATCTCAAAATATTCTAATAAACTGTTCTGGAAATGCAAACAATTCTAGTACTTTAAAAAAGTATCTCCAATCTACAGAATCAAAAGCTATCTCTATATCTAAGCTAATTAGGTCCAATTTCTTGTATTTTTTTGCTATTGCTAAATCTAAGATAAGTATTTCCCTTTTTATGTTATCATATGTTACTCTAGTGACTATAAATCCTGGTAGATCTTTATTAATTAATTTATCTGCTATATCTATTAATCTTGTAATAAAGATGGAGGTGAATACTTTATGGTTTACATTTAATAATGAAATAGGTCTATATGAGGAAACTAATTTATTATCCTTTCCTTGTTTAAGTATAGGTGAGACTAGAAAACTTTTCATGAGGGAAAAATTATTTTGTCATTCTGGATTGCCCTGAGAATGTTACTCAGTAATTCTAAAATATTTAACAGAAGCAGATTATATAATTCAATACTTAAACAATCTAACCCTGGAGCTTTAACATTTTTCCTCTTTTTAAAATGTTTTTAACTTCTTTTAGGGTAGTATGCTTATTCAACAGAGATATTTGTTGGTGATTAAGTTTATAGTAACAGTTTTCTTTGAATACTTGTCAATTTTGTAATCATCAGAATTATTATTTGCATCTTTATTACTATTCTCTTGCATAAAAAAAAAAAATAAGCATTGCCTCCATGTTTGAAGTAAGCTTATTAGTGGGAGGGTTTTGGTTATTATTTATTTGTGCCTTTCCACTTAACATCTTACTTCTGATTGGATAATCTAAGTAGACTTTTTGAAGTCATGTCATAAACTGTCTTTCGACTTTTCCCGGTTAGGGGTCACCACAGCGGAACTCCGGTCCACTAATGATTGGCAGTAGATTTTTACGTGCTGGCTTGTCAGGCCTAACGCACAACCTTCAAGGAAGGAACGTCCATTCACGTATGTCGACACACAAAAGACGCTCTGAGAATCGAAAGTGCAACGTCTAATAACTGTGCAATTTTAATTTTTGAAAGCTGTCTTCATTTTATGCTTTAAAACTGTTTGATATTTTGTCTTTTTTAATAACTTCAGTATTATCTAATTTATTTGCATGTTAGTCATTCAGAACTGTCTTTATGTGTTTCATGTTGTGTTTCTAACAACTCTTTATCCCGCTCTTTCATTTTATTACTAGACATTCATCCAATTCTATCTTAATATGCATTTTTATGGAGTCTCATAGTATGACTTTACTAACCTGCTGAGTATCATTCAAAACTAAAACATTCTCATTTTTTTTCTTATGATAACTCTTAAATTATTTTAATTTCATCATATATACTGGAATTCTATAAATAATCAGAAATTTCTTTTCATCCATTAATACTTAGTGCACTATGATCAATAAAGAACAAGGCATAGCTTTAAAATAATTCACTTTAATAAGCAAATTTCTAGAGGCATAAATCCTGTCAATTCTAGTTTGCACCTCATGTGCATAAGAATAATGAGTAAAGAACAATGGCTTATCTTGTACTTTACTATTAAATCAACAAAATTATTAACACTAATCAATATGTTTAGTGCTTTAGATGATGGCAGAAGTTTAGCTTTCTTCTGTTCACTTGTATTTTCTATACTAGATTTGCAGTTAAGATCCCTGCTAAAATTCAACTACCCTTCCAATGACTTTATATCAAGTTTAAGGATATTTTAAGATCCCCAGTTAAAATTAAACTACCCTGCCAATTACTTTGTATTACTCTTGTAGCTATTCCAGGGATTCAGTAAAAAATAGCTACTGTATAGAGTTTGCCATTATATTTAATTATTAAAATATGTATGCATTCCTTTGGGATCACTAATGGATTCCATGACTATAGGCATTGCAGTATATTCTCTACAAAGTATAGCAATTCCTGTTTTCTTTTTGTTAAAAGAAGCAGATGAATACATTTAATAACCAAAGTTATTTAATTATTGTATATATCTTTATTTATAAGTGAGTCTTTTACAAGAATATAATGTCTCCTGTATTTAATTATAGACATCTTATTAATGGTTCCTATTTGCTGACATTATTTAATCCATTTACATTAATAGATAATAAATTAAAACTATCCATGCAGTGTATGTATAAAGATTCCTTTTAAAAGATAATTTGACTAATTTATCCCCATATTACTTTAATTTCCTATATGACTCAAATGCATTCCTCCAACACTATCCTAACAATACACATTTTTGTAATTCTTTTTTGTTTCTACAAATAAAGAAGTAAAACTTGTAATTAATTAAAAACAAAAACAAGTCTAGAAATGTAACTGTATATATTACTAATAAAATACAGCCTATCACGGATACCAAAGTTCCTCGTTTGCCTATCAAACAGACAAACAAATACTATTGCTCTACCTACCAATACCTAAAAATTAATTAAAAATTGCCAAAAGCTACTATGACTTACAAATAAGTCATATAACATAAGTTAAAATAATAAGAGACTATTATTTTAGTCATATATTTTTAAATAATCCAATAAATAGTGTACTATATACCTATTTATGCAAAAGTAGTATAATTTAACCACTAAATATACCTAAATGATTTGCTCACTCAACATTATTATAACTAAATCTCTAAATAAATAAGTAGAACAAAGTGGGACCTGAAGAGATAAAGATATCTGTAAATGTACAGTTGGTAGGTAATCTTATCATTTTAAACTATAGTACAAAAGAAAAATCAATGCACATAAATAGTTATCATGTGAAAATACACACATATTTTATAGGTCTAACAAAAGTTCTGAGCTAATTTTAAAAGTGCAAGTGTCTATATTTTAAAATTGTGTAGCACTCATCATGATAAATATCAAAATATTTAAAAAAAACTTTAGCTTATTAAACTAATTCATAAAAATATTTATATTACTGTGATCAAATAAAACATCCTGCTATTTCTTTGGAGTCAAACAAAGCAAAAACATTGTAGTTTATATTGTATTTAAAAGTTACAATGTTTTTAATTCAAATTCCATTCTACCTTCCAGGTTTCAAAGCTATGGAAAAAGCCTCCTTTACTATTTATCAAAATAGTACTGCTTCAGGCAATATAACACTCACATTTCAGCTCTGACTTATGTAATGAATTATTTCAGATTGTATTAGTGAATATAATAATATACAATATACAAAAAACTTTAAAGTTCACAAGACCAACCTGCAAATTTCATCTTTAAGTATAATTTCAAATATTTTATATGATTTTCTATGTAACTAATATGATATCTTGTATATACACATTTTTAACATATGCAGGTATGTGTAATACAATATCTTCCTAATTAGCAGTTTGCTACTTAAACATATATATTTTTCTGTCTTATTTGTCCGCTAATATTCTACCTTAGTCTATATAAATTGTATTTCTAAAATCTTTCATCAAAGAGACATGTAATCATCAGCTCTATATTAGAGATTACAGTATGAGTTATATATTTCTTAATTTACTGTTGCTGCTGTTTAATTAATCTTACATAGTGGATATTTCATTCCATGTGCATTTTCATATTATTCATAAGGTACTTACTCTTCTTATTAATTCTTGTATTACAATCAATAATGACCAATTATAAAATAATTCCTGCTTATTTAATTTGAATGTATGTTTTTAGCCATTGTGAACTTCTGTTCTGATCTAAGCTTCACATCTTGACGTTAGAATTTGATTACAACATGTGAAAATGACAACTCACAGCACACAGTAACTGCTAATTTCCTCTGTAATTTTCCCATTCTTCTTAATTTTTAAACTGTTCTAATAAGTACAAACATTTAACTTTATTTATTTCCATTAATACGTACACTTAGTGTTAATAACACTACAGCATAAACTATTAACATTCAGGAAATGTAAGCAAATTATATGTCAGTAAAAGCTTAATATTTATTTATTTATTTTCCATTTGTTGACCGGGAAAGTCTGACCGGATACATGTCCATTTTCAACAGAGGCCCGGGGAGAAAAGTTCCAAAGGTAGTTACAAGAATAAGGATAACAAAAATATACAATTAAAGTTTACAAGCTCAGTAGAGACATTGGAGTTATACAGTCACAGACTTAAGATATAGCAAACAATAAAAAAACAAATTACATAGTATAAATGCACAGGTATTCCAAAAATTTAGTCAGGTTTAGAACAGGAGCATAGCCAATATTTATTAAGATACTGCTTGAGACTTTTCTTAAATTGTGTTAGGGAGGTCTCCCGAGTGATGTCATCATGCAGTGAGTTCCAAGTTTTACCAACAGAATTGACAAACAGAGAGTCACCCACCATGGTTTTGGACTTAGCAGTTTGGACTACCAGTCTATTAGATGAGTGAAGTGGTCTAAAGTTACTGTGGGGGTAAATAATATTTTTAAGAGCAGGAATATTGTCTGGTTGGTTAGGTACTTTGTGAGCCATTATTAGTTGGTTGTACTTTAATAGGCTGGGCAACTCTAGCCAGCCCAGGTAGCTTAGGTACTTACAGTGGTTTGTTCTGTAAGGCATACCAGTGGCAAATCTACCTATGTGGTTATAACAGGTGGAGGGTTTATTAAGATCACATTTGTTTAAGTTGGTAAGTAGAGGGGAGGCATAGAAAAGGGTAGACAGTAGATGAGAATGGGCTATGGCTATTCTAGCAGGTGGGGTTAGAAAAGGTTTAATCCTATATAATGTACCAAATTTTTTGTGAATGGTTTTAATAGTTTTGTTGACAAAGTTATCGAATTTGAGACTGTTATTAACTAAAACTCCAAGAAGTTTTGTGCACCCATTGGGAGATATTTTAGTACCATTATTTGATTTTATAGAGAAGGGTAAAAGAGAGGACCTTTGGGTGGGAGAGAAAAGTAGGAGCTTAGTTTTATTTGGATTTAAAATAAGTTGACACTCAGAAAGCTAGTTTTCGACTATATTAAAGATATTTTGGGTTAATGACTGCAATACTGGTTGGGAGTTGGCTGAGCAGATTAAAGTAGAGTAATATGCGTATTAAATGCAATTAGCATTTGGAATGGCCAAATGGAGGTCAATGATAAAAATGGAAAACAATAGAGGACCTATAGCTTTTGGTTTACCTATTCACTTGTAAGTAAAATATATATTATTATAAGTATATTTCTCACATTTGTACTTAAGAAAAAGTAAAAAAAAGTTCCTTTCTCTTTTCACAGACATCAGTGATTAACTTTGACCTAGATTTTCTTCAAAACAGCTCAAGAAGCGGGCAGGAAGCAAGGCATGCAAGAATCAAGCACCTTCATACAACTGAAACATTCCTTCATTCTCAAGCTTTTTGAGTGGCACTTGCTTCATAAATGACCTGTGAAAGGCATGTGTTACACAGGAACAAAGAAAACAAAATCACAAGCACTTTAACACTTCTAATTAGCATATAACTTACATCTGACATTTAGTTAATCCAGCAATGCACATACTAAATGTTAAACAAATAAAATAAAATTGTTAACTTATATAGTCTTAAAGTTATCAATTCTTCTGATTATAATTTAATAATATTCTTTTACAGGAAGTATTTTATTAACAGTTAGAAATGCATTTATACATTTAGCTAAATGAAATATATTAATTCTTTCACTGTAAATATAAAAAACAGCAAAACTAATCATTTATATTCCTTATCATAAAAACTGTTTTAACTTAAAGTATAAACACATATTTACATATGTTTTGAAGATTGAAGTCTGATACACACCTTTTACTTAAAGGGTAGCTCTATTGTTTCTGAAAATAATAGTCCTCTGATCTGGGAAAAAAAGCTTTTTAGTTTTAGGAGCAGTTTTCCAGGAATTCAACTCATTCTGTCTCTTGAGGAATATGCTGTTCCAACCCATTTCTTCAATATTATTAAGGGTTTTATTTTTATTGACAAAAGTGGATGCCTCCTCCAGTGAATCAAATATTTTAGTTCCTTCAGAAAGAAATCATTTGATCTTTGCAGGAAACACTAGAGTGACTTTAAGTTCCCTTTGACCCGCGGTGGTAGTGCTGTGGTAGCGTTGTCACCTCACAGTAAGACGCTGTCCGGTTCAATTCTCAGCTAGAGCGTCTTCTGCATGGAGACATGCGTCAATGGGCGTACCTTCGTTGAAGGTTGTGCGTCAGGCCTGGCAAGCCGGTACGTAAAAAATCAACTGCCAATCATTAGTGGACCGGAGTTCCGCTGTGGCGACCCCTAACCGGGAAAAGCCGAAAGACACAATCAGAGGTAAGCAGGATTTTCTTTTACTCATTACTTTACTGCAATAATCATTGTCAAATCTGACTACATGTTCACCTCTTCTAATAGGTGGGCTGGAAAATGTTGTTTTTAACACTGGATTTTTTTTCTGAGCTAGAAATAAACTTAACTATAATTGAATGTGGTGGTGAGTTTTTCTTCTTCGAAGCTGCTGTCAGGGATCTATGTGCCTTTTCAATCCCAAAAGATAAAGTTTTAGGTAGATTTAATGTTTTATTATTTATTTATTTATTTGAAGTTTGTTTGCCAGGATAGATCACTGGGCCACTGGAGCCCATTTTCAATGGAGTCCTGGGGAGAAAAGCTCCACAAAAATACAAATAGATAGTGAAAAGAAAACACAAATCCATGAAATACATTTCAAATAAGACTTATATACATAGTAATTGCTCACTTGCATGTGTTCCATAGTATAAATCCAATAGTACACAAATTCATAGTAATTGCTTACTTACATATGTTCAATAGTAGAAATCCAATAGTACACAAATGCAATGGTAGACATTTAAAAAGAATGTTTCATAAGACAGAAAGGGAATATATATATATATATATATATATATATATACACACACACACACACACACACACACACACACACACACACACACACATACATTTTTAATATATTTATATATATATATGTGTGTGTGTGTGTGTGTGTATGTATATATATATATATATATATATATATATATATATATATATATATATATATATATATGTATGTATACATACATATGTACAGGAAAGTATTTACAAATTGAGGTAAGTTTGTAGTAGTTAGTAGATTCACTGAGATATATTGCAAAACATAATGAAATTTAGTAGGTAGTGATAGGCGGCAAATGAGTATAAACACATTAGGAAGAGAGTGTAGTCAGAATTAGGTGGGATGGGAGCAAGAGCATATCCATTGTGAAGTAAGGTGAGAATGCAGTGAGGATTTGAACAAAGGGAGACTATTGGTGATGCGAATAGAGGAAGGAAAAGTGTTTCAGAGGCGTGAAAGAGAGAAGGACACTAGTTGATTCCCTACTGGACGTGTTGGTTTGTGTAATTTAATTAGGTTTTGGGAATTGGATCTTAAAAGTCTCTCTAGTTTGTGCATTTCAAAGGTATTTGCAAGGGAGGGGCAAAGGGATGGGTTCTGAATGAGCTTGTGTGCTTGAATGAGCTGGGTATATGTGAGAAGGTTTGGTAGTTCTAGCCAATTTAGTTGGTTAATGGAATTGCAGTGATGTGTAGAGGCTCTATGACCTGCTGCAAATTTGGATATTTTGTTATAACAGGATGACAGGTTTGATTTGAGGCAAGCTTGTAGGTTGGTAGCGATAGCTGCACCATATAAGAGGGATGGGTTGAGGTATGTGTTGGCTAAGGTTATCCTGGTGGTGGGTGAGAGAAGGCGTTTGTGGCAGTAAAGCATACCAAGTTTTTGGTGGGCCTTTTTGATATTTGTTTACAGATATTTGTCAATGTTTAGCTGATTATCGATAATAACACCTAGAAGTTTTGTTTCCAAGACAAGTTCTAGGGTGGTATTATGGACTGTTGTACTCAAGATCTGTGGTCTGAACTATGGCATTGACTGAACACTTCATTATATAAAGTTACATCTGCACTCCAGTGCTTACACTTGGAAATTATATGCAATCGTATGGAATGTTTTCAAACATATTTTGTCAGTGGTTTGCAGTGGTGCATTATAATATTTTGACCTTCCTGTTTGTATTTATACTGTACATTGTCCATGTATGAACAAATACCATTGATAATGACATATGTGATTGTCAACAAAACATCATATGTAAAATAGATACATGTTATTCTCACTACCTCAATGCACATGAATGACAGCATAGATGAGATATGTGAGCAGTATTTAAATACTTGTGATCAACAACTTGCTGTTGCTCCTGCCTATTGACAAAAATATTTTTACCCAAACCTGTGATGCACATTAGCTTCTCTGAAACATATTGATGAGGTCATCATTTCAGAAGTGTACTCACTCATTAAAAAAGTCAGACAGTGATGAACTTAAGTGCACCTTTATTGTTAGCTGAGTATGACTTCAACAACAAATTTGGTGTGTCCCCTTCCACTCAGGATTATATTTCTACTAGCAGTGGAATACCCCCATCACTTTATCACACTTTTATCACAAACACCTTCTCTGCAGCACACTAAAGAGGTCATTCTTTCATTATTGCACTTTCTCACTACAAAAGTCAGACTTCTCCTGTGGCACTTGCAGTTAATTCTGTGCTCTCTAGATTGTGTAACTCAACAAGCAGTGTTCACATTGAACAATATTTGTGCATGTATGTGTCTCAAGGTCAGGTACATGCAGCTTCATCAACAAAAGTGCTGCATTTACTTTCACTCAGAAAAAATGTCTAAACTGAGAGAGGACTCCTCATCTCCTTTTTCCACTTTTAAGATATCTTTAATGACATCTTCTCTGCAACATACTGATAGGTAATCTTTTCAACAGTGCACTCTTTCACTATAAAAGTCAGAATTCTACTGTCATGTGTGCAGTTAATTGTGTTCTCTATATATTGCATGACTAGGTATGTATGCATGTAGTGGGAATCCATCATTGCTGAAATAGTGTGACTATATATCCTGTCATGTATAATTGGCTCTGTCACAGCATCCATTATGTACATGTGCATTTAGGAGACATAATTTCAGTGACAGAAAGCTACCCTATAAATAGATGACATCCTCCGGCATAATCCAGTTTTGGAAATACATGGATCATACAATGCTTTCAAAAATGCACTATCTCACAGCCACAAGATGCCTTGCCCTGTGGCACTGTCTGTTGAAACTGTGCTCTCTAGACTGTGTAACTATATAGGTAGGTGGTTTGAATCCAGCAATGATTAACTACTGTGAGTGTGGGTTTCTCTCCCTCATGCTATGTAGAAAAAGCATTGAATACATAAAGGATACATAGCTGTGCAGTACTTTTGCACCACTTTATTTCCTTTTTAGCAGAGCCATCACCCTAGTAAATAATGATGATGTCATCCATTCAAATATGAACTGTCACAGATGTAGCTCAACATCTCATGTGGTGCTTGTGATTTGGACAATGTTCTCTAGCTTTTGATCTTAGTTTAAATCCAGCCATTATTCCTTAGACTGAGTTGTGTGACTGTGAATGGACATGTAGATAACAATGTTGTTATCCACCTGACTGCTGTAAACCTGTATAGGTGGGGATTCCTCTTACAAGACATCTGTTAATTTTTCAGAGACAACTGCTTTGTTTAATACCAATGATGACATTTGATGGAACTTGCCTTTTCTAATAGCAGAACTAAACCTTCTCCTTTGGCATAATGAAGTGAGACAATGTTTTGTATGTTGTTGCCTTAGTAAGCCAAGGATTCAAATCCATAATTATATGCACATTTTGCATATTTGTGAGTCTACTATCACAATGGCAACTGCATTATATCATGTGTACTTGGGTATACCTAACATCATGCCATACTGTGTGACAATGAGACATATCGCTCTACTCTTTTAACCAAATTACAGGCATGCATGCTTTGCAGCAATAAGATGATATAATGTCCTCCAATACACAAAAGCTCACAAGTATAACAAGACTTCTACAGTAGTTAGTTCACTATTCATAATATCATGGTGCTTCTGTAGTCACACAGGTAAGTGCTCAAAATCAGATGAGAGTTACTATAATCATTGTGTGTCAGTATAATGCTACGCATAACTGACATCCACCATAACTGTAATATGTGCAATTACTGTGGGAGATGTTCCCCATCCCTTTTACCTCAAACAACAGGTTTGCAGCACAATCATGGGACACAATAATTTCACACAGGTGGAGTTTCACAGTTGTGTTAAGACTTCCAATGTGGTGTGTGTGAATCATGCACATTTCCTTAGCATGTGAACTTACATAAGCTGCTGTTCATTTTCAGCAAAGGACAACAATATGTGAGTGTACTGACATAAAAAAACACCATTTCATTAAGTTATTTGCATCCATTTTTATGTTGGACAAAACACGTTTGATCTATTTGGGGATTTCATGGCAGTGAAGCAGGTGTTTTGGGATTCTCATGATTTAAGTATTCCTGTGGCACATGCTGAGAATAATGACTTGTATAACATATCTACAAAGACAGAGTGTGGTTTGAATATTGGTCTGTCTGTGTATAAAACAATGTAGAAGGAAAAGACTGGCTTAGCCAAGCCACACTGGTATTGAACTGTTTTCAGTTATGTGAGTATTGACATAGGTACTTCCTTTTCATTACTCAATGTTAGTTCATAAATTAACATCAAAAGTCCATTCTTAATTCACATCTTGATGTCTGTCATTTGTGACAAGCTTCATTACTATCTCCTGAGACAGATGTAGTCAATACTTGAGCTACAGAGTGTATAGTATGATTGGCAGGGGTTTGACCTTTGCAACATCTCTCTGTCAGATAACTGTGTCAAACAGGAGTGGCTTAGGCAAAGAAAGTTGTTATGGCACAGTCAGAGGGCCGCATTTTTAAGGTCACACACTCCAACTTAGGGGATCCCTACCCCTTACTGTAGGCGACTGATGCAATCCCTTCATAGGTGTTCTTCATGACTCGACCAATATGCCTATTATGGTGGTATCAATGGTTGATATGCACCTCTCTTTGATCTTCCCTGGCATGTGTCCAAGTGTGGAAAGATGCAGAATCTGAGCACATCAGTGATCGCTGACATGGTTTTCTTACTTTCCAAATAATAATGCTCTGTATTGCATGTTGTCATACAAAAACGAATGCTTTACTATAATTATTTTGTTCATGCTGTAGAGCGTTATAGGACATGAAAGATTATGCAACATTTCTTACTATAAGACATGCTGCAAAATCAGCAGGAAGTGCGAGTGGGCCTGTGTTATGAGATTTTCTTGTGTTTGCATTGTTTACTTGCTGTTATGTTAGTGTCCATAATAATTACTTGTGAGCATGTCCAGTGTATGATGTAATAGATGTGTGATGTTTAGCTAAGAGACATTTAAGTAATGAGTGTAATTTGTTGTCCTTTGTCAAGATTTAATTGAATTGGCCCTTGTAATGTTGGCTTTGCCAACATCTACTCTACACAGTGGAGCTAGTGACCAACAACATTTGTCACAGGTCAGTGTACATTTGCTGTATGTGCAAGTAATTCCACAGCAGGTATCTAATAATAGGTATTAATGCTTCACCTGGGTCTGTAGTATCATGCAGTTATTACTTTTGTTTTTATCAAGGCTCAGTTGTGGACTATATATCATTTGCAATACACTGCATTCACATGTGCACTTTAATGCACTTATCTGAGTCAGCATATCTGGTGTGGCACTTACAATAGGAACAGCACACATCATATAAATGATTACAATAACACAAATGCATCATAATCACAAATAATTGTAGCTTGACATTTGCTTAATTTGCCTATTAGGTGATGTATTAATGACATAATGCTGACACACACATTTATTTTACCCATGTCTTGTGTTGGCTACCCATCCATTTGTGCTATACACAAAACTAAAGTCAATGCGAATTGATATACATCATGCCATTTAGAAACACAACACTTTTCTCAGGAGACTGACTACACTTGACTTATACCTTGACTTATGTGCATGTTCGCATATGCAACATTAGCATGACTCGTTTTGCATGTATGTATGTTGCATCTGCTATAATCAGATAAATGGCAATATACATATATCAGATTATTATTCTGTTTATATTATGGTCAATGTGAAACATCTATGGGTATGCATGTGTTACTACATACATACATAGCATGCATGTACAGTCATTAACTTTCTAACATTCACAATGTGCAGGTTGCTTAACAAATGCTTTTTTTTCATCACGTAATAACATCATTGTTATAGTCGTACAGATGACCATGATTCTTCTCAACATTTCTTCATTTTCACAGTTGTGTACACTGCCCTATAAAGTGTTGGTATTGTTTATTTCATACACATATGACAATGACAGCCTTACAGTTCTTTAACCTGTATGTGTGTTCTAACATCAGTCGTGGATATAATTTACCACATTTGATCACTCTCACAGTTTACATTTCAATGGTAGAGTACTTCAGTATACCTGTCACAGGTGTAGCTAGGTATTCTCAATATGAGCATGTAACACAAATATTACTAAGCATACCACTGAACACGTATAGTGACATCAATACATTGATTTTTTTTATTGCAATTATATTATTGTTTAGCATTTACATTAATATCCAACACATGCTTGGCTAATGCATGTTTAAATGTACAATACTAAGTTAATACCAAGAGACAGACACTCAAATGGTAAATCCCAGTGGTTCGAAACTATAGCCAAACTGTAGTCAAACAATAAATCCGAAAACCACTCAGGAACCATGAAGACCAGTAACTAAAAAGAATTTAATCAATTGCAAGTAAAAACTTTCCCCGTTTAACAAGCTTTATAAAAAAGGAAAATAATTTTGACCAAAAGTAAGAAGAGTCATTGCTAGAATGTTACAGCTCTTGCCACTGAAATAAGCAAACATAAATAAATAAATAAATAACTTGAAGCTTCCTAAAATCCACAAAAGCTAAGTTTATGGCTAAAACAGTTAATCAAGCCAAAGACAATCACAAGTCATTTTTAGTTATGTCTGTAATCTCAAAAGAACAACACAGCAATGCACTGAGCTGACTGACAATGATGTTACCTACATTTAGGCTGAAGATACAGTGAACCTACTGGCTGAGAAATTTAGTTCTAACTTTACCCCACTCTCCCCCTCCATCTGCCCCTCAAGATATACATGAATCTGGCTCACCTCCAGCTATCACACAAGACCAGGCCCTAAAAGTGCTATCAGAAGCTAAGAATACTGTATCAGTGGATCCTGCCAATATCCCTGGATGCATCTTAAGTAGAATGAAGCACAATTTAGCAACACTCCCCAACAGAACTGTTTAACCTCAGCCTCCATGCAGGTTTATACCAAACAAATAGAAAACAGATACAGTCATTTCCCTACACATGAGAGGACCTTCCACACACCCATGCAATTACAGACCCATAAGTCTGACTAGCCTGCTATGCAAAACCGTGGAAAGACTTAACATTGAGCTAATCAGTCAGGACACTGGGAACCTCCAAACAATGGACCTATCTCAGTCTGGGTTCATCAAGGGCATGTCATGTTTACTCAAACCTGGTGGATTTTTTGAAAAGATCACCAAAACAATGGATGAAGGCAAACCTGTATACACCACACACCAAAACTTGGCCAAAGCTTTTGACACAATTTCCTAATCGGGTATAATAGAAAAGCTAAATAAACTGGAAATAAACCCCCGGATTGCTAATTGGCTCACAGACAGGATGAAAGGCATCAAAACTGGGGAAGTTATGTCCATAAAGAGACAGTCACCATTGGAGTTCCTCACTGTTTTGTGCTGGTGTCCCTTCTGTTTGACATCTACTTTTCTGAAGTAAAAGCCATTATAATGGAGTCTGGCTGACTATGTTTGCAAATGACTGCAAGCTCAGAGTAGTCATTGCATCCACAAATAATTGAGCCATCCTGCAGGAAAGTATGTCTCAAATAAAGAACTGGTGCTAAAATCATGGACTGAAACTAAATGCCAAAAAATGCATCACTGTATCCTTTGGGAAGTCATCTATCTCAGGAAACTACCACATTAACAATATGCCTCTAAGAGTTGACCCAGTTGTTTGGGATATGAGAACGTATGTGGACATTGACCTAATATTTAACCAACATGTGTTCATTGTTGTAAGAAAGCTCTTTTATATTGCACAACTTATAAACAAAGGGAATGCATCTAGATTTAGAGATGTCATTGTCCCCTTGACATGGCCCTCATTAGATCAATCATTTAATATAATGCCCACTTTGGCATGTGTCTGTCCAGATACATGCAACAATTGGAATGCCTACAGAGATACCTTACAAAAGGATACAAAGCTGAACAACATGTCCCACATGGACAGACTTAAACCCCTGCCGCTAGGCAAAGTATCCTACAGACTGCTAAGATTTGGCCTGTGTCTGGCACACTAGGCATTTTCCAACTCAATGCTGATAGATTTACTGCAAACCAGCAAGTCAAATGACATATGAAATACTCAATCTAGAGATGTAAACCTCCTCTGTAGCATAAACAGAACAGTTTGGAGGGACAGGTATATCTAACAGAGGGTACCACTGCTCTAGAACAGACTCTCCATCCACATATAACAAAGTTTATCCCTGTCCATATTGAAGTGCAACTTAGATCTATGGGTGGGAAACAGAGAATTTACCTCAGGACTGCTCACTGTACTGCTAATGGACAGATGCAGGTGCTATATGTTTTTTTCCATGCACAAGTCCCCTCACATTATCTATGGTATGATGCCAGTTACTCTTATTAGGGGGAATATATAATTATCGACCATGAGATGGGTAACAGAAATCTCTAACAAAATGGGATAGGTTAATTCTAGCTAGGCTTAAGATGGCCTGCAATGGCTGCAAGCCTAGTACAGACCTATGAACCTATAAAGTTCCCCTGTTTAGCCTCTCCTGCTTCTTGTTTGTGCACTGATCACAATATATATGAGTACAGTACATCTTAATTATTTCATGTAACTTGCCCTTGCCTTGTATAATGCTGTCCATGCATTTTTGTGGTTAAGCCTCTGTGTACCGTTTTGTTAATGTTAAAGCTTCTGCTGGTGACAAGAAGGTGCAGACAAATGTGTAGGTTTGCTTAATAACATGCATATTCAGTGAGCACTGTTGCTAATCATGGTAACCCACTTACATTATGTATCATCATCACCTTCATCATCAGCTCTCTTTTTCCCATTTTTTCTACATGGGGTCGGGGTACCATATTAACTGTCACCAGCTCTCTCTATTCAGTGCTGCACTCCTGCCTTCTTCAACACTCATGCCTATCTCTTGTAGATATTCTTTCACACAATCCATCCACCCCTTTGGTGGCCATCCTTGCTTCCTCTTACTTTCTTCCTGTTTGTCCCAAATCTTCCTCACCAGATTGTCTTCTGTTTTTCTGCACATGCCTAAACTACCGTAATCTGTTCTCTTTGATCTTTTCTGCAATTGGAGCTACTTTGGCTTCTGCCCTTATGTCCTCATTTCTACATCTGTCCCACAGTGTGCATCCTACCACCTTTCTCAGGTACTTAATTTCCATTACCTCTAGCTTCTTCAACTGTTCTGCTTTTACTGCCCAGGTTTCTATACCATACAGTAGTACTGGTCTCACCACTGTCTTGTACACCTTACTTTTCAGCTTCTTTGTCATTCTTCTGTCATAGACTACACCTGACACTCTGTGCCATTTGGTTGCAGCCTCTCTGATTCTAGCTTTGACCTCTTCATTCAGACTACTCTTTTCTTCAACTACCCCTCCCAGATACTTGAAGCTGTTTACCTGTTCCACTATCTTCCCTTCTATCTCTATTCTCAGCTTCTTCTGATTTCCACAATTTGCTGCCATTACCACCATCTTATCTGTGATTACTTTCATCCCATGTGCCTTAAGTTTTGCATTCCATTATCCTATCCTTTGCTGAAGTTCTTGCTCAGAGTCTGCCTGTAATGCCACATCGTCTGCATACAGCAATTTTGTTGATCTGTCCCCTCCGATCTGTGTGCTAATTTAATCCATCATGAGTATGAACAGCAGTGGGCTCAGAGCTGAACCTTGGCATACTCCCTCTCCCAGTGTAACCCCTCTGTGAGGCTGAACACGGTTTGTACTTGAGTCATTGGGTCCTTGTACATAGCCTGCACTAATTCTACCAATGTTTCTGGGACTTCAAATCACAGCAGTACTGCCTAGATCAGCTTTCTTGGGACCTTGTCATATGCTTCTTCAAGTCTGGGAATGCCCAGTTGGACTCTCTCCTCAACTCTAACTTCTTCTCGGGTATCAGTCTCACTGCAAACATCAGGTAAATTGTAACTACATCCTGATCTGAATCTGAACTTCTCATCTCCCATCTTGCATTCTACTACTCTGCGCATCCATTTATCAATCACCCTCTCCAGAACTTTCATGCAATGTGATATGAGTTTGATGCCCCTGTACTGCCTACAGTTGTGGATGTTCCCTTTGTTCTGGCACACTGGCACAAGTATGCTTATTCTCCAGTCATCTGGAATACACCATTCTCTCCACACTGCTATGAGTACCCTCAGGATCCATTTCTCCCCTATTTTACCCATCATCTTTATCATAACTGCTATAATCTCAGCTGAGCCTGCTGCTTTCCCTTACTTCATTTTGGTTTTCTTCATTCAGAAGCAGCTAGAAATATTCCTTCCAGCTTCCTTTGATGGCCTGTGGACTGGTGAGCAGGTTGTTGCTGGAATCCCTTATGAAGGGTGTCTGACTATCTTCTTTATCTTTCTGTCTTTGCCTTGCAACCTGGTATAGTTTCTTTGTGCCCCTTACTGAGTCACTTTCCAGAAGCTGAAAGAGTGCCTCTGATGCCCTATTATTTGCTATTGCAACTTCTTTCTTAGTCAACCAGTAGTCTTTCTTAGCTTGGTCTGTATTTTCTATCTCCCACTTCTTCCTGAACTCCTTTTTCTTTTGATGACTTCCTGGACTTCTGCAGTCTACCAGCAGCTTTCCTTGTGTACTTTATTTCCATACCTGGCTCGACCACATATCTTTTCTGTAGTCCTAACACATGCTGTTCTTAGGCGCTGCTATTCTGGCACAATTCCACCTATTTCCTCCTCTTCTTGGGGTGCTAGAGCCCAAGTTATTCCTCGAACTGCTGCACATTCTTTTCAGTCAACTTCTAGGTCTTCAGCCTGGTGTCTGTTGACCTTAGAGCCTTCTTTGACCAGTGCTTGCAGCTGATTGTGGCAACTAGTGGTTTATGCTATGGGCCGACATTTTCACTGGGAATGACTTTCCAATCATGAATGGATTCTACCCCATTGCCTTTTCCTTACTAGGAGGAAATCTGCCTAGGAGAAGTCTATCTGAGTTGCATATTGGCTACTCTTGTATGTGATCTTGTGACTGTCTCTCTTTCTGAACCATGTGGTGGCTAAACATGTGTTGGCTAATATTAAGCCTACAACTATTAAGCCATTCACCAGACAGAAGTCTAGAATGGCTGCGCTTTCTTTATTCCTGTTGCCCCACCCATGTGGGCCAAGTCAGTCCTCATATCCTGTTCTGTCTGTCCTGATATGTGCATTTAAGTCACCCATTATCAACACCAATTCATGTTGTAGGTCATACAACTGCTGTCTGAATGCACTATTTTCCTCACTATCACAACTCTGCTGTGGGGCATAGACTGAGATTATGAATACTGCCCTATCATTACACTGGAGTCTGATTGCCGTGAGCCTGTCATTAATTCTGATGATATCCCTCACTTCCTTCTGAAGCCTGTCTCTCACCACAATTTCTACACCATTTCTAGCCTGTTCCCCTCCTAGAGTCTGGATCCCAAGCCAAGCTGCTTTGCTGCACTACCCTTCCATCTTGTCTCTTGGATACAAAGGATGTCTAGACTTCTCTGCATCATCATGTCATCCACTTCCAAGCTGTTGCATCCTGTTAGTGAACCATAGCAATTCTCAATTCATGTTTAGCAGGTTGGTTGGTTTTACATTCAGCTTTTGTTCAACGGAGCTATCCCAGGTAACCCAGGCTGGGCAACTAGACACCAGCCAGCCAGTAGCTTATTGACCCAGGGCTGCTGGGCTTTATGGTGGGCACACACTGGCCAATAGGGGCACATATTCCCCTCCCACCATTAGCATGCGTCCCTGGCATAGGTCAGAATAGGCTGGGTCCTCAACCCACTTATCATCGGTAACTACCCATGCTCATTTTGGCGACATTTGTCAACATGACCGAATCACCTAAAGCCATGTTTTACACCATCAATTGGTTAGCCCTGCCACAGTGCACAGTCTGTGATCCGTGTTCTATCTTGAGGATACTGCGCGCCACACTAGATGCACAAAGCAGTTGGTCTGTACAAATCTTCCACCTATAGTGCACCATGTAGAGCCTGTGCTGCTGCCCAGAACTCCATTCATTGGAGAGTTTGAGATGGAAACACTCAGCATGTTTTTCAGATGTGGAAAAAAACCACAGAGATACAGGGACAACATGCAAACTCCAAACAGGCATTGGTCAGAGGTCAGGATTGAACCTTGTACCTTGCGCACACCTTAACCATTATGGCAGCTGGTCTCCAGCTTACATTATGTATGCTTAGTGCAAAGTGTATACACTTATTAATAAATCCCTGGGCAAATTTGTTTGTTTATTTATTTATTTATTTATTTATGTATTCATTCATTCTTATTTGTTAACCAGATGAAGTTGTCTAGTACCGGGCCTTTTCAGCTACTACCTATATTACAAGCAGTACAGGACAAAAACAGCTAGATAAAATGCAAATAATGCAATGCAAGTACTGTTTCAAATTTATGGAGATTAAGCAGAGTCATTCACACAACTGAATGCCAGTGTGAGTTAATCAAAGCATGCAAAAATTGTGAGCCTCAAGTAACACAAACGTTTAAAGTAAGCATTAAATGACATGCTGTAGCCAAATATCTGTGGCTCTGTTTTGTAAATATAGATTATGGAATTAGCAATGCAATTGCAGATTTGTAAATCTTAGCTCTGTTCTAAGTAAAATCACAAAAAAAAAGTTCTGTAGAGAAGACTGATGTGGTTCCTGAAAGGTAATTAACCATTTCCATCTAGTGTCTGGTGCTGTCGCTTTACTGAGAATCTTGTAAAAATCCCTCTGTTCTGTAATCTCCATCTAAGCTTATTTGTTATTGATATTGTATAACAGGAAAATAGGTGATCCACTGTTTCAAAAAACTGCTCCGTTACATAACTTGTCTCACAATATCATGGACATTGCATATCCTCATTGCACTCTTATCATAAAGTATTCATATGCTTACTACCCCTCATATTGTAAACAATAAATAGTCGTAGTACTCCTCATATTGTAAACTGTTCATAGGCTTACTACTTATATTGTAAACTATACATAGATGTACTACTCCTCATATTGTAAACTATAAATAGTCGTAGTACTCCTCATATTGTAAACTGTTCATAGGCTTACTACTTATATTGTAAACTATACATAGTTGTACTACTCCTCATATTGTAAACTGTACATAGGCTTACTACTCCTCATATAGTTAAATGTACTTATCCTAACTACGCCTCTAGCATGAATATATTGTGTTACTGTATTTACTCTTTGTATATATACTCTTTCTTCATTTTATTTGTCTGTTAATAATTATTTCTGGTGTTGTGGAGCTTTTCTCCCCGGCCTCCACTGAAAAAGGGGTTTCTGCTCAGTCGGACACTCCCAGTCAACAAATGTCAAATAAATAAAAATAAATAAAACCTATAAAAAGCATGGCTTTCAACTACAGAAGTCTGACCATTCAAGCCATGATCAGTTCTCTGACTGGGTAGCCTCTAAAGGGGACATTAATCCATTATGTATGAGATATATATGGACATAAGCAGTACTGATGGACTTTACAATTTTTTTTTAATAAAAAGTAAAGCATACTGGGCGCAAATACAAAATAATATAAGGATTGTAAATTGTCGAATAGGTGCTTTTAAGGTAGATATTCTCAGAAAAGCTATGTGATTCCATTTTGGCATTTTGGAAGAAAATAATTATTGTCTGAATAACTGTTCAGTTAAATAGAGTTACCAGCTTTCCAGTGAATGGGCAAAGACTGCTAATGTAATCTTTGAAACATTGAGACTAGCTGCATGAAAATAGGGACTACACTGAATAAACATACAATTGTGGTGTATCATTCTCAAAGTTAATATATATATATATATATATATATATATATATATATATATATATATATATATATATATATATATATATATATATATATATATATATATATATATATACACATACATACATACATACGTGTATGTATGTATGTATATATATATATATATATATATATATATATATATATATATGTATATATGTATGTATATGGATCTTGGACTTTTGCACGAATGTGCAAAGTCCCGAATCCATAATCACCGACATATATTAACGAAAGCACTTTCACTGAAAAAGCGCTTTCATTAATACATGTTTAAAAATAAAAAAAGAAAGAAATCTACGTTTATGCAGGGAGGCTTTGCCCCCCCTGCACCCACCACTCCCCCACTTTAATATTCTCACTCCGAGACCGCACTACAGTGAGGAAAATAAAATGTTCCCTTATTCACACCATAGTGCAGTCTTGCAAACAGGCATACTTACGCGAAATTGCTTCTTCGGTGAAAAGCACTTTCACGCAAGTATGCCAAACCGAAATTCGTTTTAGTGATTTTGTCTTCGGGGATCTGTACGGATCACACACACACACATATATGTATATATATATATTTTTATATATATATATATATATATATATATATATATATATATATATATATATAGATATGTGTGTGTGTGTGTGTGTGTGTGTAGGAGGGGTGTGGGGAGTGTAGTCTAGCATGCTGCTTTTTGTGGGGATTATAGTCCACCGTGCTGCTTTTTGAAGAGGAACAGATTATAATATTAAATTATTTAATACATTGATTGACTCAGATGGATGTGTATGCACTTACCAGAGATACTGCTGCCCTGAAGGGTCTCAATGATGTCAATATGTACTAAGAATGCAGTAAAGGAGTGCAAGAACTGAACAAGTATTAGTAGCCTTCCTGGTAACATTGTGTGTGTGTGTGTGTGTGTGTGTGTGTGTGTGTGTGTGTGTGTGTGTGTGTGTGTGTGTGTGTGTGTGTGTGTGTGTGCGCGCAAATCTCACTTTTTATTGGTAATTTAAAGCTTATTTCAGAGAGTCAGGTTTTAGTCATTACCTGCAGAAGTAGTAGGCATTTGATGTATACTTTTATGTGCAATTACCCCTCTCAAATGTACTTGTTGATCAGCAAGGTGGATCGTGTGACTGCGACCATTGTCTGTCACATAGAAATTAGTGCTGGCAGTGCCAAATTTAAGGTAAATAGCCTGCAACTCACTGTTAGAGAAAGTTAATGAAACAAGAACCTGTATAATATGGTATATAGCAGAGTTTAAACATCTCTCATGTCTTTCTAGTTGGACAAGATGTTTGGTGATATACATGTATAATGATTCACTATCTTCAATGATAGGTGTAATAAAGAATGTTGTTGGAAATTAGATATACTACACATGAAGATTTTTCTAACACACGGTGACCAAAGGGTAATTCATTGCTGACAAATATGATTAAGTCTCTAATGAGCTTCAATGGGGTATGTTTTGACAAGACAGGGAAGTCCACCTTGTCAAATATAACAATACTAGAATTTTTTTGACATGGAATTTGAACTCATGGTCATTTAATCAGGCATTGTTCAGTTCAAGGTTTTGTTGTACCAATAGTGGAATTTATAATACTAACCTGGATAGCCAAAGGTCTTTAACTTCAGAGAAATAGATGCCAGAAAGGAAGGGGCTACAACTCTGTCCTGTGGAGCACCACTTGTGATTTATTTGTAGGGATGCAGTACCACCTATCAAACAGTTAGTTATACAATGTATAACAAAAGAGTCAATGTTTAATTGGGTAACCTAAGGTTGACAACAATGCCTGCATGGTGATTGGTGTCAAAGATATATGTCAGATCCTGGTAAATAGTGTGGATGGACTGATGCACACCACCAAGCCTTAGCAACCCTTTTTAAACAACTCAAGTACATTGAACAGACATAACCTGATTTTAATTAAACCAAATTGATTTGGATCAAAGGACTGTGGATCACCTATGTCGTTTAGGAGTATAGTAATGATGCATTCTATAACCATGCAGATGATCCATTTGACACATATGGGCTTATAATTACCAGGGACTGTGGATGGGCCATCTTTAAGTAGCGGTAACACTATAGCAGTTCTTCAGATTAGTAGGATGTAATCAGTCAAGAAGGAATAATCTAGGTGATATCTAGAACTTATCAGGAGGCATTCAGTAATGTTATCGATACATTAGTAGATAGTAGATTGTACCTGTTCTTGAGTTATTTTGGAAAAAAATGCAGTTGGGGACAGTGTGGGTACAGTGGCCTCAGTATGTGAAAGTAGGAGCGGAATTGGTCAGGGAGGATTTTGACAATGCCTTCAGAGTCAGAATAAGTGGTACCATTTGATATGAGCTCAGAGCAGTACAGAGCGCTACATATACATATGAGTTTCCTAAAACAACTAAAGTAAGCATTATTAAATAGTGTTTGTTGATGGTAGTAACCTTGATCTTAAAACTAGCATTGAACCATTTACTTATGTGAGCATTAGATCTCATATAAATAACTAGTAGCTTTGAGCTCTTGATATAAAGTTTATTGGTGTGTAATTCTACCACATGTGTTTATTTTTGAATTTACCAGTGTACTTATGAGAAGTGGGAGCAGATTCTTCAGTACAGATATACAGACATGTAGATGTTCATATATACAGATATTCAGATGAGAGTAAATTCAGGGGCATATGCAATGTCAGTTGGTATTGGGGTCATTTGAGTCATAGCCCCATTTCTAGTTTCTCATATTATTAGCAAATGATATTTAATTGATTTTAGAGTAGCCATTAAATAAACATGGGCTCTTGGGATCAATGGCACCAACTGTAAAGGGGAAAACAGCACAATAGTTTTGGTCTAGGGCAATTGCAATTACAAAACTAAGTAATCGCAATGTATAGTTATTATTAGCTCCATAAATTTGTCAAAAGATAGAGAGATAATTAAATGTCACCCACAATTATTGCATTGGATTTGATAATTACTTTTCCAGTCGATGTGAGAGTAGCATTCTTGTAAATATACACTTGAGGTCGCTACCTATCTGGAGCTGTCAGATAATAGTGTAATCTAAATGTAGATGTTGATTTGAAAAGAAACTCAGAATATAATCCACATTTTTTTATAAAGCTATCACTGACTCTTTGCCCAGGTCATGACTGAAAAAAACATCAATGGACAATGAGGAGAGGTGCAGACTATGCTTAGCAAAAAGTTGGCCTGCTTACCATTGTGCATGAGATCACCACACAGTGCATTCTCCTTTCATGTCACCAGTAAGCCATCAAATCATTAGTCGATTATCTCATCCTTGTAAATAGGCATCATTCTATGAGAAGGTAGAGTAGTGCTTATATACTTCAGGCATATGCATAAAGAGTTGTCATGTCTCTCTTCATTTCCCATATAGTAGACTACTTAAGATTATTGAAAGCCACATGCGCAGCTACAAAGCTGTTGTCATATTTAGGGCAGTGGAGAGTCCTAGGAGACCCAGTGACATTACAAACACTGTCACCAGAGAGACAGCTTACTAGACAAGCATTGACAGTGGAGACTGTGTTCCAGAGTATGAAGTTAGCAATAACTGAGAAATTACAACAGTAGATGAAGGCTTTGAGGTCCGTAAGGTATAGATTTTTAGCAGCTGTAACTCTCATTGGAAGTGTATGTGTGTGCGTGTATATGTGTGTTTTAGCATGTTGTTTCCTAGCTCAGCATCAGCACAAAGAACATAAAACATTTTAATTCATAAATATGTAAAGAAAAGGCACTAGTCTGCTGCCTAATTAACCAACTGCTTGTTTGCTTATTTGACAGGGCATGGAGTCAAGGAATTTAGCATGTGGTAGATGGAATTAAGTAGCAGCAGAAACAATTAAACAGGTAGAGCTACAAGTAATAATAAATCACACAGTAGATTATCAGAGTAGTTAAATATTAAATGACATAAAATGGTAATGTACTATATTAATGAGAATGACCACTATACTACTTTACTATGTGGAATGCAAATGACAATTTTATTATTTAATTTAGTAAATATGCAGATACAAAACAAGATAAGCTTCTTGAAAATGTATGAAATAATAGGTGCAATTGCTTAGTGTTGCAATCTAAAGTAAATCATCAATACTACATGTCATTTTTAACAAGACCACTTTATTTAGAATATATTCAAAAGAGCGGGAAAAAAACCTAATTGACTAAACCAGTAGTCAATGTATTCTTTATCCATCGCCTCCCCTCCTCCGGCAGGAGTTTAGACCTCCCAGGAAGGAAGAGAAAAAAGAATGGTACTGTGCTGTGTCACTGAACTGAGCGGTACATTCCCTACAGATCAGTGCCAAGTCAGTTTCATCTTTTTTCCTGCCAGGAAAAGAGGACCCCCGCCTAGTGCCCTTGCAAACTATATTGTAAATTCTGGGCAAAATATGAAAAAGCTGGATATATTCTAGTTATTCTGATTGTCTTCAAAATGTGCTATATACTTCTCCTGAGGTAATAGCTATAACAATTTCCACTACAGGACAGAATAACTGAAAATCTCTCCTCTTAGCCTCCCTTTTTGTGTCCTTCCAGGCACTTTCACTCACTAGGGCATAGATCTATTCCCATTGATTGCTTATTCCAGTAAGTTTGGGCTGCCCTTTTGATCTTCCTACACCCTATTATGTTCACCTGACTCCCAGTTGTTATTGTGTCAGCTGAGTATCTGTTCTCTTCATTCACAGACAGTTTCTGAGAGTCACAAAGTGGGAATAGATCCACTCTACTCTAACCTATCCTCATTCCCACCCACTTCTTATAGCAGTGAATTTATACTTAAAAGCAACGCTACCTTAGATACATCAATCAATCACGCACCACTTCCTCTTACATCACAAGTAATCAACAATCCTCTTCCCACTATCCAGTCAGTTCACACATTCCACCTCTTATCCTACTTAAACTACCTAACCACGCCACTTAACTACAACCATTTCTACCAATCCTTCTATTGTCCTGGTCCACTTCAATAAAGACACAACACAGAATGACATTTGATGACCATTATTAATTTTCCATAAACATGATTGTTAACCAATAGTTATAACTTTCAAACAAAACATGGCACAGGTGATAATCACATCCATGAAAGAAAACATAAAATAACCATAAGGGCAGCATAACCAGTCACTCTTGATAAGCAGCGTCCCCCACTTGCTCACTTATCTTTGCACTAACAAGGTAGCATTACCCAACTCACCTTCAATTTATTGAATTACACCACCATCCAAATAAGCAGCTCTGCCTGCTTATTAACTTATCCAGTGGAACAACCGCTCACTTTCCTTCCCAAATTATTGAATTGCACATCCAACACCAGAGGGGGGACAGAAGAGGGCAAGCCTGCCCTTGTTCTCCACCTTACCAAACTAAATTAACCACAAACCCCACTAATAAAAAGGGGGAGGTATCAAGTTCACACCAAAATGTGACTCTTACCTCAGTTATACTTGACAAAACTCTCTAAGCCTCTCCCTACCCTTACCTCTTTTCCTCCTAAACCTCCCTCCATCCCATTTAACCCTAGCCTCCCCTTATTCTCGTAATTGCTGCTAATCTATGTAACTATCCCCACTTGAAGATGTCCCAGGACAAAATGGTCTGTTCCAAACTTCATTTTTCCTGGTCCACTTCAATAAACACGCAACACCAACTGACATTTGATGACCTTTATTAATTTTCCATAAACATTATTGTTAACCAATAGCTATAACATTCAACCAAAACATGCCACAGGTGATAATTACATCCATGAAAGAAAACATAAAATAACCATTAGGGCAGTGTAACCACTCACCCTTGATAAGCAGTGTCCCCTGCTTGCTCACTTATCTTTGCACTAACAAGGCAGCGTTACCATGCTCACCTTCAATTTATTGAATTGCACCACCCTCCAAATAAGCAGCTCTGCTTGCTTATTAACTTATCCAACAGAGCAATCACTCACTTTCCTTCCCAAATTATTGAATTGCACATCCAACACCAGAGGGGGAACAGAAGAGTGCAAGCCTGACCCCCTTCTCCACCCAGCAGCCTGACCAGGCTGTCCCCCCTCTCTTCAACAAACTTCCAGTAACTGAACCACCATTAAGGCATCTGTCAAAACATCATTCAGTGTAACCCATCCCCACTAACCAAGCTGGAGCAGAGTCATCACTTCCCAAAACCCTATCACATAACTAACAAAATAACCAATTACCTAAACAGCTAAGGGAAAAAAAATACTATGCTGAGACAGCAAACCATAACCTCATAACCTAACATAACCACCACCCATGAGCTAAATAATCCTTACCTCATGACGAAATGGAAGCCCCACACTGATTCCAAGGACATTACAGAAACCACACAGAATCAACTGCATACCGTCACGCCATATTGCAATCCCTTTTACCACCCAATGCATGAAATAAACAAATGAGCTCTCTTTAAGGTTAGAGCAATAGCAATCCTAACAAATCCCGCATCTAAACAACCAACACTAAACCCACTACCATCTGAAACCACACAGGAGCAATGACAGACCATGATACATATCCCAGCCCCATTTCACTGCTTAATATAACCAAAAAGATATCTTTAAAATTCCATTGTCTAGCAATTTTGCCATCACACTAGCTATCCCTTATAAACAATAAAACATTTAATCACCCCTCATGGCATTCTAGCAACCTCCATTGCAAGCCATACTATTTCCCTGTTAAACAAAAGGCAATGAGCCCTAATCTTCAACCACTCCAACTGCAACGCTTATGCTCACTTACCCTGTAACCCCAATATGCAAAATGTCAATTGCCCTTTCTTCCATCTAATCGGCCACCAACCCAACTCCCCCAAATTGGTCCACACATGCCTCCTTTGTCACCCAATAAAACTCTCCATAACTCCCCATCTATCTGCCAAAGCCTAACCAAGTTGATTCCCCAATAATCACCTGCCAAATGCATCCCAAAACACTAAAACCCAATCCAGGCAAAAACACTCAAGCCCAACTTACCACAAGTGCCCTGAATTCCCGAAAACCACCACAAATCAGTCCACTGGTATGTCCTCATGCCTAATTGCAGCCTCTTATCCACCCAATAGATATACTAATAACCAAATTGAGACTTCCTTTTCAATGGATCAATTGCCTAATAATCCCACTAAACCCACTAATCAGTGTCAGTCCCTCTTGCACATGAATAGTAACCCCAATGAGCAACCACTCACTTTCCTTCCCAAATTATTGAATTGCACATCCAACACCAGAGGGGGAACAGAAAAGGGCAAGCTTGCCTCTGTTCTCTGCCTTCCCAAACTAAATTAACCACAAACCCCACTAATAAAAAGGGGGAGGTATCAAGTTCACACCAAAATGTGACTCTTACCTCAGTTATACTTGACAAAACTCTCCAAGCCTCTCCTTACCCTTACCTCATTTCTTCCTAAACCTCCCTCCATCCTATTTAACCATATCCTGCTCTTATTCTCTTAATTGCTGCTAATCTATGTAACTATCCTCACTTGAAGATATCCCAGGACAAAATGGTCTGTTCTAAACCTCATTTTTCCTGATCCACTTCAATAAACACACAGCACCAAATGTCATTTGATTACCTTTATTAATTTTCCCTAAACATGAAGCAATAACTATAACTTTTAACAAAAACATGCCACAGGTGATAATCACATCCATGAAAGAAAACATAAAATAACCATTAGGGCAGCGTAACCACTCACCCTTGATAAGCAGCATCCCCCACTTGCTCACTTATCTTTGCACTAACAAGGCAGCGTTACCCCGCTCACCTTCAATTTATTAAATTACACCACCCTCCAAATAAGCAGTTCTGCTTGCTTATTAACTTATCCAACAGAGCAACCACTCACGTTCCTTCCCAAATTATTGAATTGCACACCCAACACCAGAGGGGGAACAGAAGAGGGCAAACCAGCCCTCTTCTCCACCCACCAGCCTGACCAGGCTGTTCCCCCTCTTTTCAACAACTTCCAGTAACTGAACCACCATTAAGGCATCCGTCCAAACATTCAGTATATCCCATCCCCACTAACGAGGCTGGAGCAGAGTCATCACTTCCTAAAACCCTATCACATAACTAACAAAATAACCAATTACCTAAACAGCTAGGGAAAAAAAAATACTATGCTGAGATAGCAAACCATAACCTCATAACCTAACATAACCACCACCCTTGAGCTAAATAATCCTTACCTCATGATGAAATGGAAGCTCCGCACTGATTCCAAGGACAGTATAAAAAGCACACAGAATCAACTGCATACCGTCACGCCATATTGCGATCGCTTTTACCACCAAATGCATGAATAAACAAATGAGCTCTCTTTAATGTTAGAGTAATAACAATCCTAACAAATCCAACATCTAAACAACCAGCACTAAACCCATTGCCATCTGAAACCACACAGGAGCAATGACAGACCATGATGCCATATCCCAGCCCCGTTAAACTGCTTAATATAACCAAAAAGATATCTTTAAAAATGCCATTGTCTAGCAATTGTGCCATCACTCTAGCTATCCCTTATAAACAATAAAACATTTAATCACCCCTCATGGCATTCTGGCAACCTCCACTGCAAGCCATACTATTTCCCTATTAAACAAAAGGCAATGAGCCCTAGTTTTCAACCACTCCAACTGCAACTCTTACACCCACTTACTGTGTAACCCCAATATACAAAATGCCAATTGCCCTTTCTTTCATCTGACGAGCCACCAACCCAACTCCGCCAAATTGGTCCACACATGCCTCCTTTGTCACCCAATAAAACTCTCTACAACTCCCCATCCATCTGCCAAAGCCTAACCAAGATGATTCCCCAATAATCACCTGCCAAATGCATCCAAAAACACTAAAACCCAATCCAGGCAAAATCACACAAGCCCAATTTACAACAAGTGGCCTGAATTCCCGAAAACCACCCCAAACCAGTCCAGTGGTATGCCCGCATGCCTAACTGCAGCCTCTTATCTACCCAATAGATATACTAATAACCAAATTGAGATTTCCTTTTCAATGGATCAATTGCCTAGTAATCCCACCAAACCCACTAATCATTGTCAGTCCCTCTTGCACACAAATAGTAAACACTGCATGAGCAAAAAAAAAATCTGATTTGCCTAACCTATTAACAGCTTCAAAGCCCTAATCCGAATAACTGCCTATGACCCCATACTTGTTGTGACTCCTCCCAACCTACCCGCAAATCCCCACCTACACTGACATGCCTTAAACAGCAATAAATAAATACAAATTACCTGTAACCACATTGTGCACCACTCCACCCACCAGAACTTCCACCCCATCAAGATCCATTACCTTAGAATCCCTTTTCTTCAAGACAGTAGCTGTTGCCCCCTTAGCATTTACCTAGGTATGACCACATGGCTCACCACCATAGCAATTGAGACAGCGGTACAAACTTGCTTCCACCATCTGGGACCTTGCTGAGTAACACCACTGCCAGTGAAATGCCCATCACCACACAGCCATCTGCACAGAGACAAAAGAAAATGAATTAGTAAGTATAATACCTTTATCAATTTGTTACACATTATATCAGTGGTGTACCTCATCTTGTTAATGGAAAAAAAAACACAGTCAGTCCAATGAAAACTTTAAACTAAAGAAAATTGAAAACCATTCCATACCATGGCAGTACATTAAATCATAGACCCTGTGGTGACACCCATGAAAAAGAAGCAGCTTACCTAACAACCCATACCATAACCTCACCACGACTCTTCCAGATTTCAGAATATACCCCACTGCACTTATTCTAAACTAATATAAAGTGCACAACTACCCCTTTATCTGTGGAAAAGTGGCATCCTATTCTATCAAGCTGACATTGGGTCATGAATCCCTTAAATGATATCAGTTTGGAACCCAAATTAAGCCATGGCATTCAACTACTGTTAAGCAACAATATTAAACTGTAATTTCCTCAGAGTTAAGATGGAAATAACTCACGGCTTGCAAACAATGAAACCCTGGAAGATGCAACACATTCTACAGTGTTACTAACCCCACCATAAATCACCTCCCTCCTATCCTGAAATCATTCCATGACTGTGCCCTGCTCTCTCTTATGATAGCAGACATTCCAAAGGATATAATGGCCCCCACACCCCCTGTGTGCATCAAAAACTTTCCTATACCCCCTTTCCAGTCACCCTAACAGACGGCAAATGCTCATCTTCCAAAACACCACATGGCTTAAGCACTCCCTTGTTTCAGCCTCAGACTTCATTCCCATGACAGAAAATACACATCCCTGGCAAATCTTAAACCCATAACTCTGTGCACTCCAGTTACATCAACTACCCCTACTCCATATGAGCTGTAAACTGTATAGCAACACATTATAATTGTATAAAAACAAAGTGTAAAATATGTCACAATTTTTTTTTTATACCTTTAACCCCAAGAGATGTGCACAGAAATGATATGGTTAAATTCATTAGGCCTTTGATCATTCCCATAATGTGTGGCTCCGTTCCATCGATTGCTTCAAAAGGTATAACACTCAAAGTGTCTAACATTATTTACAGTAACATCCCTCAAGGATTTCACCATAATGAGCCAAGAACCACACGTTGTGAGAAGCTGGCCAAAATCTGGGGACAAGTCCAGGCAAGTCTCCGAAAATCTGTGCCGGAAGGAGGTATGATAACACCTATCCTCCCCATGCACCTGGGAACTTTCACCTGACTATTTCTCCCTATCCTACCACTTACAGGTACTTACTCAACCCCTTAAATATTGGTATTCTCCCAGAAAAATGGGGGTCCTACCCTAGCGCGAATCTACCAAAAGGTATCCCATACAACAGATGTGTCTGCCACCATCTCCCCTATGTCAGTCTCCCATGATTTGGCAAAATTGACCAGAAACCATAACATCCCAAAATTGGACCCAGAACCTGAGGCAAAATCTGAACCTCCTACAAAAATTATTCATCATCGAGATATTTGGCGCCCGAACAACAAATCACATCAAACTTCAGATCCTGCTATTACCCTCCCTTATGGCCATTATCACCACACCGCGCATGCACCAATTTCCATAGGAAACTGTTTAAACAAAGCTATAAGTAAAAGTGGGACAACAACCAGGTATAGGGACAATAGAGTCAATGTCTCATATAAACAACCCTTAACTGCTGCTTGAACAAAACCATAAAATTGCTAAAATAACCACCCCCTTGATGCCAAAGTCAGGGAAAGATAAGAGATACATCTGCTCCATGTGGCAGTGCCAATAGAGGTGAGGAAAGGGGTGTGAAAGATTCCACAAACCCTTTGGTGGTAAGGAGTGAGCTATGGCAATTACCCCCCCCATAGCATTTGCTACTGAAACTTACTTATTCTCCCTCTCCCCCCAGAAAGACAGAGCAACATACTCCCAACCAGTAACCATGCATGCGTCTCCAGCAGCCATTACTATGCAGGCATCTGACAAGTTGTGAACACCACCACTCTTCAATCCAAACATATGAACCACTCCAAACAGTCAATATGCTTCTCCAACACAGAGATCCTGCTCCACCATCCCAAACTGTCACACCACATGCCCACAGCACTCCAAACCATAAGCTTTAAATGATACCATTAGAGCACCAGAAATAAAAAAAAGTTATTGCCCGCAAATGTAAATTCATCAACAAATATAAAATGAGCTGTTAAACTGAACATCAGGACTGAAACAATCCCCTTTCAAATATAAGCTCACCATCCATTAAAACTTTTTTTTTTTTTGCAAGTTCACAAATAGATAGCCATAACAGAGTCATCTTAAAATGGTATGAAAGTCAAATTAAAGCACTAACTGCTGACAACTATTACTCATTTACCACACCCTGAACCCTACTACCAACAGACCTAGTATAGCAAAACATATAAAATAATACAGCAATCTTACATGCAGAAACCTCCATTAAGTAAAGGTCTCAGAACAGTGAACTGGAAGCTTACTTCCAAGCCATTTCTTTTCTGGCAATACCTCCTAGGAGGACCTCCAGTAGACTTGGCTCTGTCCACATCATTTGCGCCAGGAGTCTGAGAACCATACTCAGCACACAGTGAGTAATCACACTCTGCCAGTAAAAGAATCCTGTTAACCTGCAGCAAGCACTTTACATTTAACTTAATATTGCCCTGAAAGCTACAAAAATAGCAGCACAGTATGTCGGCATTTTTTTTTTTTTTTTTTTTTTGGGAAGCCATTGCTTATGGCCTGTTAAATGACCCTAAAATGAGACTTAACCACTTGGTTGAAAGCAGTTGCAATCAGTGAAAGTGGGAGTGAGGTATTTCCTCAAAGTCTGACGGTACCCATTCAAGGCCACTGCCACAGCACTATCCACATATGTGAACACACCAATGGGGGACAAATGTCCAAAGCTAGGGACAGGTTTTAATTATTGCTCTTATAAAAGTAAAAAGTTGCTAGGATACTGGTACTTGTCTCAGCATGCAGTTCCCTGATGAATATACAATCTAAAACCAAATGAATGTCATTATTTAGTGCCTTTGATCCTGTAATAATTCCTGTAATTTAACCAAAAATCACACTACACCCCTGCCCACACATGCCTCGATCTGATGAGAAATACCCAATAATATTAGGCGACAATCCAGACATTCTGTAAAACTCTTTATATTTGAGAGGCATAAGTAAAGCTATAATTTTCCATAAAATGTTATTAATAAGGATCCATCGCATACAGTTTATGTTAATGGCCGGGAATGCATTTATAGCAACCCTTGGCACTAGAGTAGGATGAGCAATCCACTTATTTGGTACCATATAGTTCAGGGGATGTTATCATAATAGCCAAAGATCTGGTCTGTTCTTTGTTGAGCTAACGAAAATGTGGTGAAGTAGCTAAACAAATGCACAGGTATATTTATTCATTATTATTATTATCACTACTTTTTTTTTTTAATGACAGGAAGGAATCTTGACAGTTGAGAGGTATAATGTACCACAAGTTAGCAGTTAATTTGTCATTGTGCATGCGCAGCTAGCAACCATTACTTGTGAGTGCATCATGGTGCAAAAACACCTTACAGTAGGACTTACAGCTCGGCTCCCTGCAACCAAACCACAGAAATCCATGGAATAACTATTCAACACCACCACCACCGACGTTATTTAAGATAAACTGCTGCATACCCCACCTTGAATGCCATTCTGTACCACAAGTAAATGAAAATACCTAGCACCTCAACAGATACATTAATCTACCTTTGTTTAACCACCTTAATTCATGCACATCCTCAATAGTAAATTAAAGGAAAAGAAAAGAACTGAGGCAGGAAGGAAACAGAAGGTGAAAGAGGAAGACAAAAAGATTTCGATAATAACAACCTATTTAATCCCATACACTGGCATAATTCACCTCATCATTCAAACATACAAAGATTAATGCATTAATGCTCAACTTAGGTTTGTTTTCTAATTTGTTTAACATACACCATTCATCCCCACCCCTAGGCAAATTAACTGTACTAAACCTAGAACCCAGATGTACTAAGGTCACCATTAGGCCTACCATAGATTTGAAAACCTAGTATTAGAGAAAGGAAGAAAATGCTGTACTACTCTACTCACCTTATTCCTCATATCAATGTTAATCCAAGGCCTACCTAACCATCAAAGTTCTTATGGTCATCTCAGACGTAATCCTGCTCTGTAGCAAGTTCACGCCAAAATGCGACTCCTACCTCAGTTACACTTGACAAATCTCTCTAAGCCCCTCCCTACCCTTACCTCATTTCCTCCTAAACCTCCCTCCATCCCATTTAACCCTATCCTTCCCTTATTCTCCTAATTGTTGCTAATCTATGTAACTATCCCCACTTGAAGATGTCCCAGGACAGAATGGTCTGCTCCAAACCTCATTTCTTAATAAGTACTGCACATATCTTGTATCCCTTCCAGTATCAAATCATTTACTCTCTCAAATCCATGCCCTCTGTTCATTCACTATCTCAAACTCACTTGTCCTTCCTTTCCAAAAAAATCTTATGCATATTTCAATTCATGTCCTTTACCTTCTTATTTAACGTCTCAAAACCTCTTCTAAGCTCCTCCTCTTCCGATCTGATTCCCACCCACAATATACCCTACATCTCATACCTCGGCACAATAACTCTGTCAAAGTAGTTGTTCTCTTGTAGTCTGATTTTCACCATCCTTACTGCATCCCTATATCTATCAGTCACCATACCCAATTATATTCCTTCCCTTACCATTCCACTAAAATCCACATCCTTACAGTTTCAAACAACTTCTCCAACATTGTACAAAAGCTTCATAAAACTAACTTATACTTGCACATGACAATACATAAACCCACCTTCTCCAACAAAGTTTCACCTACTTGACAATGTAAAATGTTTCCTAGCCAAACTGTACTACCCCCCATAAATTAATAACTTATTAGGACATTCAACTTAATCCAGGCCCTCACAATCAAAATAATGTATGCCATAACATCATAAGTCTCTACACCAGTTGAAAATTGGCTATGTAGTGAACAGCCCATATAGTAACCATCTCTAAAACCTATTTAGGCCAAAGACAACTTTTGCAAATCACGATATATTCACTCTAATAACAGCATCCTAACTGACAACAGACCAGGAATAACTGATAGGCCATTCTCACAATAATAAACACCCCTAGCTCACTGAGCAATGTGATTTCATTGACTGGATGCTGATATACAATAAAACAGGGTACCATCACTGTTTATAACAACACTTTCCAACATTCAAGACTCTGTATTGCCTGTAACACAACAAAGAGTAAGGGCAATAAGTCCCCTTAGATGATAGCACATAAAACAAACAAACAAATAAACTAACAAACAAATATATACCTAAACTAATAAACGAATAAGCAGAAAGGCATTGCCTGGAATACACAAAGAATTATTCTTGAAAATATCCAAATGCATATTAAACAATGAAAGTCAACACTAATAGCAACAGTCTAAAAGCTATGATCCTAAGACAAAGGCAGCTAGCTTATTCTACTCAATCAAAACTATTTTGGTAGGAAATACAGCTGCTTACAGGACCATTTTGTAGACATGGCTAAGATATCTGGTAGTCGTCCACCTTATAAAACCAAGTTTGTTAAAGACTGTATGCATTTTCTTGTGTCAACCTTAAAAAAATATTGCAATCTCCTTTCAAAATACTCAAAGTAATCACAATCTGATATAACAATTTTTCATAAATGTATCCCCTTACTTTTTATGCAGCCACCTTCTATTTTACCACTGTCACAAATAAATGAGCTACATCTTTACTCTAGCACTTGACTTCTAAAGGAAACAGATGTAGTGTATTAAACCCCACCTTCCTTAAACTTGTCTTTGAGAAAATATCAAAACCACTTACTCGTATGTTCAATTTATCCCTTACCAGAGGCCACGTTTCTATCTTACTTAAGTAATCAGTTGTCATCACCCTTCTAAAAATGCACAGCCACTCAGGACTGAAACATTTTAGACCTATATTTAAGTTGTGCTCGGTCACAAAAATCTTTTAAAAAGTTGTGTATGTATAATTATTAAACCATATAAATAAGTATAGCCTACTATGTGATTATGTAATGAGCAGCATGGTTTTAGAAATCCATTTACAGTACTGATTATCAACGCAGAGACCATTTATAGCAGTTACCGAATAGCTGGGTAACTACAGCAGAGCTAGTAAGAGAGATGGCTAGAAGGTTGCTTGGTGTGACATCTGGAAAGAGGAAAGAGGACAAGGAGAACTGGTGGTGGAATGAAGAAGTACAGGAGAGTATACAGAGAAAGAGGTTGGCGAAGAAGAAGTGGGATTGTCAAAGAGATGAAGAAAGTAGACAAGAGTATAAGGAGATGAGGTGCATGGCAAAGAGAAAGGTGGTGAAGGCTAAGGATAAGGCGTATGAAGAGTTGTATAAAAGGTTGGACACTAAGGAGGGAGAAAAGGACCTGTCCCGATTGGTAGACAGAGGGACCGAGCTAGTAAAGATGTGCAGCAGGTAAGGGTGATAAAGGATAATGAGGGAAACATACTCACAAGTGAGGAGAGTGTGTTGAGCAGATGGAAAGAGTACTTTGAGGGGTTGATGAATGAAGAGAATGAGAGGGAGAGAAGGTTGGATGATGTGCGGATAGTGAATCATGAAGTGCAATGGATTAGCAAGGAGGAAGTAAGGATAGCTATGGAGAGGATGAAGAATGGAAATGCTGTTGGTCCAGATGACATACCTGTGGAAGCATGGAGGTGTTTAGATGAAATGGCAGTGGAGTTTTTAACTAGATTGTTTAATGAAATCTTGGAAAGTGAGAGGATGCCTGAGGAATGGAGATAAAGTGTTTTGGTACTGATTTTTAAGAATAAGGGTGATGTGCAGAGCTCTAGTAACTACAGAGGGATTAAACTGATCAGTCACAGCATGAAGTTATGGGAAAGAGTAGTGGAAGCTAGGTTAAGAAGGGAGGTGATGATTAGTGATCAGCAGTATGGTTTCATGCCAGGAAAGAGCACTACAGATGCGATATTTGCTCTGAGAGTGTTGATGGAGAAGTACAGAGAAGGTCAGAAGGAGTTGCATTGTGTCTTTGTGGATTTAGAGAAAGCATATGACAGGGTGCCTAGAGAGGAGTTGTGGTATTGTATGAGGAAGTCGGGAGTGTCAGAGAAGTATGTAAGAGTGGTACAAGATATGTACGAGAGTAGTGTGATAGCGGTGAGGTCTGCGGTAGGAGTGACGGATGCATTTAAGGTGGAGGTGGGGTTACAGCAAGGATCAGCTCTGAGCCCTTTCTTATTTGCAATGGTGATGGACAGGTTGACAGACGAGATCAGACAGGAGTCCCCGTGGACTATGATGTTTGCAGGTGACATTGTGATCTGTAGTGAGAGTTGGGAACAGGTGGAGATAACCCTGGAGAGGTGGAGATATGCTCTAGAGAGAAGAGGAATGAAGGTCAGCAGGACTAAGACAGAATATATGTGTGCGAATGAGAGGAAGGATAGAGGAATGGTGAGGATGCAGGGAATAGAGGTGTCGAAGGTGGATGAGTTCAAGTACTTGGGATCAACAGTTCAGAGTAATGGTGAATGTGGAAGAGAGGTGAAGAAGAGAGTACAGGCAGGATGGAGTGGGTGGAGAAGAGTGTCAGGAGTAATTTGTGATAGATGAGTACCAGTAAGAGTGAAAGGGAAGGTCAACAAGAGGGTAGTGAGACCAGCTATGTTATACGGGTTGGAGACAGTGGCATTGACAAAAAGGCAGGAGTCAGAGCTTGACGTGGCAGAGTTGAAGATGTTAAGATTTGCACTGGGTGTGACGAGGATGGACAGGATTAGGAATAAGTATATTAGAGGGTCAGCCCAGGTTGGAAGGTTTGGAGACAAAGCCAGAGAGGCAAGATTACATTGCTATGGACATGTGCTGAGGAGGAATGCAGAGTATATTGGGAAAAAGATGCTAAGGATGAAGCTGCCAGGTAACAGGAAAAGAGGAAGGCCTAAGATAAGGTTTATGGATGTGGTGAGAGAGGATATGCAGGTGGTTGGTGTGACAGAACAAGATGCAGAGGACAGGAGGAAATGGAAACAGTTGATCTGCTGTGGCGACCCCTAACGGGAGCAGCCGAAAGAAGAAGAAGAAGGTCCTCAACAGGCACTTTCACTGGTATGAGAAAAGACTTTGAGACTATAGACCATAAACTTCTATAACCAAAACTGGGCTGATTTAATTTAGCAAGATAGCACAATTATATGGTTTACAAACTATTTGAAAGACAGAACCTTTCAAGTAAATGCTGATAACATCTACTCAGACAAAGGCATATTCACAAGTAAGTATGGTGTGAAAGTAATTCACATCACACGGTAGATGAAGAGTTTGCCCCTGCAAAGAAAATGTTTTCAAATATTTATAAGTTGTCTTATTTGCTCAAAACCTGAACTGCTTGATGCTAAATGTTATTTTTTGTGAAATGGACCTGACAGTTACAAGCATGTACTGTCAAGGAAGTGGTATTCCAGTTCTGATGCTTCAAAGACTTTGATCATGTTCTGCAGTTTCTTCTTTGCTTTAAATAACTTAATTTTTCTATTGCACAGGTCACTACTCATTGTTTATGGAGTGTATATGACTGGCAATACTTCCAGATCTATGGCCACTGGTTCTGTTTTGAGGAAGTTTACAAGGTTGCAATCTCAGGTCTTCCCAGATGATGTTTAAATTCAGATATTAAATTTCACCTTTCGATGGTGTGCTATTTAGGCAAGTTGTGGACTTTTATTTTTTCTTGTTCTTAGCTTTGTCTTTTCAGGGAACAGCCTCCCACTTTTGTTTGGTTGCTCTGAAGGACTTTGTGCTCAAACTTGTCTTTTAGTCGGCTCAGGTCAAGCTGCCTGATAGTTTGAGTGCCTGAAAGGTGCCTTGAAGCCTAAGAAGCTGGCTGGCTATTATATCCTTGGCAGGATATGACCCATGTAGCTAAGGCTACTGTAACAATGATCATTTGAGTGTCCACTGTTATGGTAAGTTTATTTACCCAACTGTATTTTCCGCCAGAACTGCAGTTGAAACTAAATTTTTAAGTTATTACTATTTTTAGCGGTGGTGGTGCTGCGGTAGCGTTGTCGCCTCACAGTTAAACGTTGCCCGTTCGATTCTCAGTTAGAGCGTCATGCGTGAATGGGCATTCCTTCATTGAAGGTTGTGCATTAGGCCTGGCAAGCCAGCATGTAAAAATCTACTGCCAATCATTAGTGGACCGGAGTTCCGCTGTGGCGGCCCCTAAGCAGGAAAAGCCGAAAGACACAAACAAACTATTTTTAGCCAACTTAGATTATATATGTGTATAGCATACATTGTGTTCTATTTTGTAAATATTTCTTTGTTTGTCTGTACTATCTAGATGGTAGTTGTTTTAGACTGTCTGATGAAGTAATACCTCTGCAACTAGTTTTGTCCACTTTCTCTGCATGATAGCTGTCCAAGGTATTTCTGAACAAAACAGTACTTCTGCATATCTGTCTTCTGTTCACTGCAATTATAGAATATTACTGTTGTTATAACATTTGACATGGAATGAAAATGATTTTGATTACAATGTTTTTTTCCTGTTTACAGTACCTGAGTTGTGACTCAAAAGGATTAATAGACCAGCTCACCTACAGTATGCACATATGAAAAAAATAAATAAATAGGCAAGAAAAAATTAGGAAAACTATTCTTGCACAAGAGCAGACTGTCTTCTCTACAAATATTTAGGAATGAATGGTCTCTGCCTCTTTTTTTTTTTTTTCACTTGAAGCAGCAGTATTACTCATTCCAGGTTTTTCAAGGGAGTCGAGCAGGTTTCATAGCTTTACTAAAGCCTTTAATTTCTGCTGCAGGGGTCTTGTAGTAGTTTTCTATTCAACTTTGTCATCACTCACTTTGAATAAAGTTTGATAACATAACTAAAGCAGATATATTTGTACCAAAACATTATGTTATACGACACAACACCTACAAAACAACCATTACAAAT
>NC_056733.1:1935701301-1935763801 GCF_019279795.1 Protopterus annectens
AAGATTTCAGCATTGCACCTCTCAAGACTGTATTAATGAATAGTTAAAATCTGATGAAAGAAGGGATTGGGGTGTTCCAGTTATGGAATTAATGTCTGATGACAATATTTACAAGCAGTTCAGACCAAATTGGCTATTGCTAATTCACATCACATAGACCAAAGTGACAAAGACGATGATGATGATGCCTCATCCATACCAACAGTGAAAATTTTGCCATGTGAATCAGTCGCTGCTGTGGAAAAATTCATGAGATTCATGGAGGTGCAAGGTGCAGAGTCATTCAATTTAATGTACTTGAGGCATATGGCTGATTTTGCAAGAAAAAAATGAGTCAATAGCCTAAAGTAACTGAAACTAGCTGACTTTATTCAGAGGCATGCAAACATGTAAAAGCCGTATATTATTTAAGGAACATGTACAGTATACTCGTGTAATATATTTCTTGTTCATATGGACCTAATACTGTAATGAGGGTCAACTGACAGAAAACAAAAGGACACAAAAGATGTGTGAATCACTGTGAGGAGTCAATTCATTAAGGCATCATATTAGTCTGAAAGCTTTAGTAGCTGTATTACAATGCCTACTTTGGAGCAAGAAGAGGCATATGTGGGTTATAATGTCCCCCATCAAGGAAGATACAGTACACATGTACAGTATCCCTAATTTCATTCCCCATGCTACACTATGGGGGGATACATAAAGACAGAAACAGGACTTGCTCTTGTTGTTTTGCAGGGAACACATTTACAGTACACATCTAGCATGACCTCCCTAAAAGCTATTTTCCTATCCAAAAGATAACATCTACTCAAATGTATCCAATTATTAGATTACCGTATCTCCACTTTGTCTGTGAATTACTTCTTTCTGGTTTACTGTACTTTAACATTGTTCGTTTATTGCAGAGTTTTATTGTACTGCTCAATGCATGTTTTAATTGTTTCTACTGCACTTGTTAACACTGTAAATAGAGTTACAGTGCTGCACTTCTACTGTACAATACAGTACAGTACTGTATTTAGCAACAGGATACATACTGTATATGCATCTGCTGTATCAGACAAAAGTATTTTATTGCCTACTGTAGTATTTTCAAGGAAACAAATGTTGTTGAGACTGGATTGCTATCAAAAGTCTTGCTGCCTTTGTCTTGTTAGATGCACTTAGTTAACATGTCGGACATCTGAATCCTGTAAAGTACTTCACTGTTTTGAATTGCTGTTGGACTGAATTGTTAGGAAAGGTCCTGCTGATTTTCTCCTCTTTGCTGCACTTACAGTAGTTAATGTGGTCCAGTACATCTGAATAAAGTACTGTACTTTACTGTTTTGAATTGCCATTTTATTTAACATTTACTTTATTGTTAAATAATTTAAATAACACTTCTGACAAATTTTTGGGTGGTTTTCAATGACTGCTTATTTCATTAGGCATTCATGATTTAAATTTTTGTACTGTAATCTTGGTTGCATAGTGTCTGCTGAAATGCATTGAAACTGAATTTCTCCTGTTAATTATCAGTGTCCGCATGTTTTATTGCCTACTACTATGTATACATATATATATATATATATATATATATATATATATATATATATATATATATATATATATATATATATATATCTGCATATATATATATATATATATATATATATATATATATATATATTTGAATGCCATTTCATTTGTACACGCAGCGTTATTACGCAATCCCAAAGTATTTATTCCTGACAAACGCATATTAACAAAGTTCCACTGTATACACACACACACACACACACACACACACACACACACACACATATATATATATATATATATATATTTTTTTTTTTTAATTTTTATTTTATTATACATTTGTTGACCAGGTTAGTCTGGCTGGCAGAAAGCCCTTTATCAGCAGTGACCCAGGGAGAAAAGCTCCATTAGAGTATAACAAGTAACAGCTTAGTGTACAGATCAGACAATCGAACTTCATCAGAACAAAATGTAATGTTTTTGCAGTACTGTGCGAGCTTTAAATAGTGTAACTGGTATAAAAAAGCTTCACTATGATTGGTATGATTGGTAGATAGACTTCGCTAATGCAGTAGTATTTGGACTAATGAGAGACACTGCTGTAAAACAAAAGGTTTTATCTGCTAACATCCTGCCCCTAGGGGGCTTGCCATAACTTTCTAATTGTACCACTTTAATGCAAATTTAATGTTGAGATTCTCATTGAGCCCTGGTGGGATATCTGCTTCAAGGAGGAGTTACCATCTTAATTTCTTCAGCCCCAGTAGTGTGTTGCAATCTCAAAAAAACTGCTGGACCTGTTCTAACACTAGAAATTTAAAATGGGTGAAGCCGTTGCAGCTTGTGGCATGTCTGCTTAATGCATTGTAACTGTCATTATGCCTGATGGCTGCAAGGTGTTCCTTCACCTTGTCTGAGAGTTTTCTAATCATTTTTCCAATGTAGAAGGAAACACATTGGTTGCAGTAGGCTGCGTAGACTAGAATGGTTGAGTGTTAGTCATGCTGGGCTTTGAACTGCACCGTGATGTTGCAGTGTTGAAAAGTGTAGGATGTGCCTGAGTGTATGAAAGGGCAGAATACACAATGCTTACAAGGGTCAATACCTTTGGGGTTTGGCGGGTTAGCAGGCTCATGGGGGTCTGTGCCATTCCTGAGTATGGGGGTCTCTTTCCTTTCAAAGGTTTGTTTGAGCATTCTGGTCTTCTTGTATGAGAAGACAGGCTCGTTACCCACTATCTGGTGGGTGTGATGGTCTGCTTTTATGATGTTCCAGTTTCTGCCAATGATATCCCTAATGGGTTGCATATCTCGGCTGATAGGGATGGGGAAACTACAGTTTCTTTTCTTGGGTTCAGTAGTTCTGGTGGTTGCCCGGGGGGCTGAAGCCATGAGTAAGGATGGGTGGGTGTCTGTCTGATCTGTGGGAGGCTACTTCCTGAAAGACATCCGCTACTAGCTGTTTGGTGTAATGTCGGTGGATAAACATTTTTGAAAGGAATTGGCTTTCCTTGAGGAAGGTATCATCATCAGAGATGATCCTGGAGAGGCGAATGTACTGCCCTTTGAGCACATTCTTCTTCATGAAGAAGGGGTGCTGACTTTTGAAATCCAGGAAATTGTTCCTGTAAGTGTTCTTTCGGTGCACATTAGAGGTAAGGCTGCCAGTTCTGGGGTCAATAGTTAACTGAATATCAAGGAAGGAGATGTGGGTCCCTCATCCTGAGACTGCAAAGTCTAGGTATGGGATGCTGTTTGTAAGTACCGTAAGGAAGGTGTCCAGCTTGGTGTTGTCACCCTCCCACACGAAAAAAATATCGTCAATAAAACGACAATATAAGTGGGCTTTATGGAAGCCTTGTATATGGGTCAAAGTCTCCTTCTCCCATGTGCTGAGGACTAGTTTGGCAAAAGGAGGGGCCATTTTGGACCCCATCGCCACCCCCTTGGTCTGTAGGTAGATGGCTCCATTGAAGCAGAAAAGGTTGTTTTTTAGAACCACTGTGGTTAAAGCTATAAGTATTTCAGTTTTAAAAACATTGAATTTAGCATGCTTGTTGAGAAACAGTTCTAACAATTCCAAGCCTTCCCTGTGGAGATGTTGGAGTACAATGCTACTACGTCTAGAGTTACTAACATGCATTTTGAGAAATCAATATTACTCTCATGCAAAATGTTTAAAAAGTCCCAGGAGTCCTTGATGTAATATATATATATATATATATATATATATATATATATATATATATATACAGAGAGAGAGAGAGAGAGATTTAACTTTGTCAAATGGCACTGTTTTCAACTTGAATAATGTCAAAACCATATGACTGACAGTATGAGTGTCAAGAGGCAGCTATGCATTCACCAAGAATGAATCATGGCACATACTCACAAAAAAAAAAAAAAAAAAATGGACCCCCCCCCCCCAAAAGAAAACATAATTTTTTACAGGACTGCACCCACATACCCCCTGCTAATTATGTATAATAACTTTGAAAGTACAAATTCACCAACCCTGAAAATCGATCATCCAATCTGCTACATTTCTATATGGCTTAAATTTACAAGTTAACATATATCCTAGATAGGTAAGCAAAGCCATTGCCAAAGTCCAAACTCAGGCCACTTTACTATCAACGGTGCTAGCCTTTCACCTGCAAAATTTACAGTAAGTACAACTTTCTACCTAAGGACTTGTTAAAGCCGGTAATATGTGCATAGCTTCCTTCTATTCTTTTACTCTTCATCTCGCACCCATATATACGTATATAGCCATTACCATGCTGGATGTTTTCTGTTTTTCTTTTTTTTTCTAATTGCAATTATAATGGTTCATTGTAGGTTTGCCTTGTATGAACTATGTTGGTTGGACTGCTATTTGTATTCTGTTGTATTTATCAGATGTCTTACAGTTTTAATTGTATCCCTTACTGTTACTTGAGTCCATTTGAACTTATCAACTCTTTAGGTCAGTATACCCAGGGAGAAAGTGAAATGTGGTGGTTGTTATCAGTCTCTTACCCTGGGCTACATTAAATAATTTAATAAAATATATATTGATAGATATATAGACGGTTAGACAGACAGATATTGATAGATATATAGATGGTTAGACAGACAGATACCTTCCAGGCACTGTAAAGATTTTCACTATGTGATGGTCAGTGTTGATGTGACACTCCAGTCCCTTATATAAAATGGGAAACAGAGGTGGATGCTGATATTAAGTTAGATAGATATTTACACTCACAGATATATAGATATATAGCCTTACAATGCACCTGTATAGTAGTGAGATGCCACAACTGCATATTTTTCATGCATACATCTTCACTTTTGATGCTTAAATGTTTATCTTACTGCAATGAAAAGAACTTGAATTTAATAATCATAAAGTAATAGAAAAGTGTTGCTGCCCAGAGCTCCTCTGAAAGTGAGATCTGATCATTCAAAAATTTTCACTGAGTAAACAATTAGCTAATGAATTATTAAATAAGTGCAAGTAGTGGAGTGCCACAGGGTTCAGTGGTAGAACTACTCCTGTTTCATATATTTATATCACACATCACACTTTGTTTGGTGATAAACATAAACTACCACACTGATGATACAAATTATTCTTGCTCATGGAGAACAATTATACTACACACAAAAGACAACGTAACTAAATCACTTAAAATAATCTTCATATGCATACCACTTAAACTGTGAACATTAAAAATCACAGCACTAGCCTAAAAAGGGTCCTCAGTTAAGAACCTGTTGTAAGATTGTAGCAGATAGCTGTATACAAGCTTTTTGTTAGAACTAGTAACATACAAAGCTACTAAACTCAGTGGCGGCTGGTGACTTCAAATCAAAGGGGGGCTGCAGGAGACAGCTGAATGGGTGGGGCCAACAGGAAGGGGTGTGGCCATCCAGAAAGTGGTAGAGCTATGCTAAAAACCACAAAAACTGGGACTTTAATTAAATACACTGCCCTGTGTATCAAACTGTCATTATGAGAGTCCAATCAAGACAAAATGAAGTGTAGAAGAAAAAAATATTTCAATGCATTGGCTACATGACAGCTTACTTGATATCTATATGGAAACAAAAAGGTTGTGAGGCATGAAAAAATAAATTACTTTTTTAAATACATTACTGGAATGCCAGTCAAAATCAGGTATAAAAAACAAGCAGCACTCAACTCAAACCACTTCTCCTTGCACTGCAGTTCTAATTATAATTTAAATTCAGTTTTATAAAAGTACTAAGTAACATGCCGAAAGTAGAAATCTCTGTGATACCCCCACTTGTAAAAATGTTTCTTTCCAAAAAAGACCTGCTGCCTGACAACAACTATTTACTTGTTTCATGGGGAAAACATGATCAAAGTAAAAAATGAACAGCAAACAAGAAACAAGCTCAAGATAAATTGCTTAAAGGATTACTGCACAAGTTATGGACCACACATGATAGATTGGCATTCTGTTTAGTTTACGGGTAAAGCCTGCAAAGATGACTGCAAGTCTCCAACAAATGTAATGAGCTTCTGAAAATACTGTAATCCTGTCTTTTAATACAAGTACTGTCATATGCATTTCAATACCTAAGACTTATATGCTATCTAGTTATGTAAATATTCTCTGCATGGCAACAACAAAAAGGCTTTCAATGTTGGTAATTCTTTAACAGTATGCTTATTTTAGAGCTTACTTGCATCTTACAATCCCAGACAAGCTTACCTGATGGTCATCAAAGCATTGTTACTTAAACACAGAGCAAGAGGCACTGCAACAACAACAGGCATTTTCTGAATAAGAAGAAGCATAAATCAACAGTAAAAAAATATGACAGAAAACCAGAACATTCTGCAAACTCAAGGACAGATGAAAAGCCACTGTAGTACTTGTGTCTACCTTGGATGGGGGGGGAGGTACTCTGCACACTTACACTGCATAACTGCTCCTTGCCTTGCTTGGACACATCCAGAGTCACTACATGGGGAGGTGGGGTGCAACAAGTATATCACAATTTAAAATGTCTCTGGCTGACAGTGATGGCCCTGACACATTTGTCAGAGCAAGAAATCTGGACAAAGCCATAACTAAAAGTGGGACAAAGGCCCAATAATAAAGACAATTTTTAAATATTGCTCTTACAAACTTAGAAAGTTCATAAAATTGTATGTCTTGCAATATTATAAATTTTCTGAATGGTATGAAATCTGGAATTCAAATGTCTGTCATTATTTTCTAAATTTTATGAAAAACGGACCAAAAATGTGATGTGAAAATCTGTATACACTACACACACAGACACAAAAAATAGACACAGATAAAGGAATATATGCCATTCTAAAGAATCAGTCATAGGCAATAAACTAAACATTAACAGTTTCAGGATGTCATGGGTTTCAGAGAGACACAAGTGTCTTTCAAGTTTATGCTACCAAAAACAGCTCCTAAGACAACATATTAAAACATTATTACTTGCATAAAAATAGTTATCAAATAACTGTTTAACTTACCTGTTTCTCTTGTAATTACTTTTTATGTCACACCCATAGGCTAAATAGGACAATGACTGAAGTTGCTACATTAAGTTTGATAGTGCTGTCAAAAGGGTTTAGCCCTGTGAGTATCAATCAAAGTAAAAGCAATAATGCATACTTCTACTCTGACATTTAAATCCACTCATTCATATTTATGATCTCCAGGTCATATTACTACACATTTATTGTGATGAATGTTTTTGTGACCATCACTAGACTGCAAATAAGTACTCTGATTGAATTATGTCACTGCTGGGAAATTTCCCTGTCCTTGTCTATGAAGTGCAGAAGTCTAAGAGGTTAATAATTAAGGGAGTGTGGGGTTCAAACCTTTCATATATGGAGGTATATCATTTGTGGAATGTTTATCTAACAACGCATGTTTTTATTTTTTTTCCCCATGTTAAGCCTGCAGTAGTCTAGATGGATTCATTTTATACCTGATAAACAAATTAAAATATAACTGAATTGCCCACTAATTATATTTTAAGTTTTTATATTTATTTCTTTTAGTCTCACAACCCTTGTTACTGCACACTTAGTTGTTAGCTTAATAAATATGCTATGTGTTTTATCACAATACAGTATAATTACATTCTATTTCAGTGTGACCTAACACAAATCCTTGTTCTACTGAAATAAGATCTAAGCCCCTCACATTCCCCATTCAATGGGCTCTGCCCCCATTGCCCTTATATAGCATTACCCTTGGTTCAATTCATGTATTTTCAATGACAAGAGACTTCACTTAATCAAGTTTCAATGGGATATATGAGTATCAGATTAATCAAGTCTTATTTTACCTTTTCATTCTGTTATCTTTCTTATTGTAGCTGTGGTATTTCTCATTTTGTAATAAGATGTGTTCTCCTTCCATCATACAGATATTTGAAATAATATCACATTATTTTTAGCCTTCACATGCCTATTCCTAGAAGTTCAACCTGTTGGCTTCTAAATGCTGGCGTAAATGGCTTGTGATCAGTTAGTAAACTCTTTTACAATAAAATATGTTAAATATTTAGAAATGCATAATATAGTAGACATCACATGCTGTGCTTAAGCATCAGCTTTATAGGTTCACAGATAAGTACAGGTTAGCTGCCCTTGTGGGCCATTTTAAGCCTAGCCAGTTTCCCCTTTTGTGCTCAAAATAACTTTGTTTCAGTTGTTCAGGTGATTGCTGGCATAAATCGGTACATAACGATGCAGAGAATTTTCCCATTGATGCCTCAGAGAGATCAAGTGATAATTTGACAAGTAAATTGCCATGTGTACCAGAAGGCAGCTGTCTCAGATACAGGCATCATGCAGCTCCGAGCTTTCAACTTCTTTGCTCAATAATTTAAACAGCGAAAAGTCGGTGTTACACTACACACACTATTTTCTCCTTCTCAGTGCATATTCTGAAAACTAAATCCAGTTATGTTCAATCAGTTTTTTTTTCAGAAATTTATTTTAATCCAATCTAAACAATATGAATAATGAATCAGACACCTACCTCAATTTAAAGTTAAAAATAAATGTTATGACTGTCCGTCTATGTCTGTCAGTGTCTGCACAACAGGAACTGAAGTTAGGAATCAATCAACTCTTTTCTCTGAGAAGAGAACTCTCCATAAAGCATAGTTGTTTCACTTCAGCAATGGTAAAAATACTGTGCTACTACTGATTGTTTCTCGCTCTCTTTTATGGGAAGAGAGTGAGAGCCAATCAGTAGCCATCTAACCATCCACGTCATGTAAGTGACTGCGGACGTGGCAGTCCGATCCCCTTCCACTTTACTGTGTGGTTAAACCACATAGACTTCTGGGCATCACACTGATGCCTTCTTTCTTTAATCTGGACTGCTTTTACCGTAGATCAGATTTACAGAAACTAATTAAAAAAAAAAAAAAAAAATGGAACTTGCCGAGCATGTGTCGTTTGATTTCCTGGACTTTGTGAGTCATTCAAACTCATGTAAAGTACTGCAGCCAGCCAGTACATTTGAATTTAAATAATTATTTATTATATTTTATTTTTAAAAATTTTCTTTTCTTTTTTTCATAGCTGGGGGGGCTGTAGTCCTGCCGCCCAATGGCACGAGCTGCCACTGGCTAAACTCATTCATGTTTGCAGAAGCAATATCCAACATAACTGCTTAACTGCTTAAATGAATCCTAATAGCATCAGGTATGCCCAAACATCGACATTCAGGTTCAGTCCCATGAAATGACATACCTAAAGGCTTACAGCAACAGCTTTTAAACTGATAATGCAGACTTCTAGCAGCACTTTCCTGTTGTGGTTTGAACACACATGCAGAAGACAGTCTGTCTGGGGACAAACTGGAAGAAGGCAAGAGGAAATGAAGGTGTGCAAGAAAGGGATGGATGGATTGTTTGAAAGAAGACCTGCAACAGTGAGTGGCATTGAACTGAAAGAGATGGCAACAGCTGACATGACACACTGATCCCATGTAGAAAATGTGAAAAAGGAGATTGATGATGATGTCTTGCTTTTGATCCATGTTTCTAGCTGGACTGTGCTATTGGTCCTTTTCTTTTAGATTAACTGTTTTATTGTTCTTTTCAACAGCTCAAAGCACAGTATAGCTGGACATCCATGGTGAGATTGTTGAGTCAGTTTTAACTTTGATGAGGTCCTCAGTCATTGGATCTACAGCTGTTACAAAGAAAGAACACAAATAAAAGTTGTCAAAGGGCAAGTCAGAGCAAAATAACAATCATTAGAACCAGTGCTAAAATCAGAACACTATGCTGAATATGAAACAATTTGAGTGCTATGTCCAGATGCTCTGTTCCACACATACTTGCGTAACTGATCACTCTAACATTTATTTCAATATTTCAGCCACTCAGTCAACCAGCACATGATTAGTGAACAGGGGAACATAAACACATCTGTATTACTTCAACATATTGTTTATCTCATCAGCCGGTGGAATATGGGCTACGAACTTATCAGCCAACACTCTGTAAGTTGATTAAATGGTCTGTTGACTGATTCTAAGTGAAACACAATTGTATTCGAATGGACAAAAGTACTATACTAGTTTATGGCAGCTCATATATGATATACTATCCTTGTTTCTGGGGTTTTAAGCAGCAATGCCTATCTTTTACTTTGTGTTTTATATTAGAAGATATCATGGTGCCTTGCTAGACCCCACAACCCACATTATATTAAAAATGAATGAATGAATGTTCTAAACAGGTCATGAGATCCCTAAGATGTTCAACTGCAGAAACATTCAAATAAAGCTGACTGTGACTTTGTGGAAAATAAGTGGCAGAAAAATATTTGCTGACACAGATTGCTTTAATATTGCAAATGAGCACTTAGTGTAGTATTATAAAAAGTTACAGAGGGGACTCACATAATGAGCATTTCTTATAAAAAATAATATTTGAATAAGAGAAGGGCCATAAACAGTGAATATAAAGGCAAAATGTGAGACTTTAGAAGAAGAGACTTTACAGGAGAAGACTGATTTTGGATTCTGGAAGGAAATCATGGGAATAAAACTAAAATAAGTATGCATCTCAGATGAATTATTCCGAGCAGTAGACAAAGGTGTAAGAAGAGGCAAAAGGGCAAAAAGACGAGAATGCCAATGTGACTACTTTGGCATGTGAGACTAGCAATTACATCAAATGATAGGCGATATAATTGGTTGGAAGGGGGGTGTTGGAGGAAGCAGTATAAGAAAGCTAGTAGAAAACTACAAAGATGGTGAGGTCAGCAAAGGGTTTCCTATTACGTGATTGAATGATCACAATATCAAACCCTCATAAGAGCGAAAATGCCACACATCGAAGTGTTTTTTGTGGGATCGCGGTACAGTGAAGATTGGAATATTTGCCCTTTCCTTACTGTAGTGCGATCTCAGAGATGGTATATATATTTAGTTGGGGGGATGGTCTGTGCAGTCCCCTACAATAGCAGTCTTGATGTGCAGCATTTTTGCTCTTATGATAATTCGATCATGTAATAGGAACCCAGCAAAGGAAGATGACATAAGGTGAACAGATAGGATAAAAAAAGGTAAGCGAGGGCTTATGAGGTTCACATCAGAAGGAAAGAGGTAGTGGCAGAACTGACCAAGCTGAAGAAAGATGGGAGGGAGATAGCAGAATACCAGAAGTGATAATAGAATACTGGGATAAAAGAACGGTACTGAATGAAAATGTTGTTTTACTCTTCACTAAAGAGGATAAATGGAAGGTGCTATGATGGGTGGAGGGGCAGGGCAGAATGGAAAGAGCAATAAAGAGACACCAGGGTAAAGAAGAATGAGGTTCAAAGGGAACTGCATGTGTTTAGTAAGTATAAAGCTCGTGATCAGATTAGCTACCTATTAGCATATTCAGAAACTGTGCCATGTATTGATAGACCTTCCTATGACAAAGTTCTCCAACACATCTCTAGCTAGTGTAGAAGTGCCTGAGGACTGAAAGACAGAAAGAGTACAATCATGTACAAGGATGTGTGGGTTAAAAAATCCTAAGCAATTACAGACATGTTGGGTTAAGAGCAGTACCAGGAAATATCTTGGAAAGAATCCTCAGGGAAAGGCTAGTAGCATTTCTAGAGGAAAATGATTTCTAGGAAGGTAACCAACATGGGTTCCTGGGCATAAGGAGCTGCCAAGTCAAACATGATCAGTTTGTATGACTGGATTATAGGTTAACTTGAAAGAAATACTGATAGAAACATTCTGTCTGCACTTTTGAAAAGCTATTGACTTAATCCCATAGGAGGCTGACAAGAAGACTGGAGGAGTTTGTAATAAATGCAAGTAAAAGATTTTTGGGAACCCATCTTAAGTATCCCATAGGAAGTGAATATAGAGCAGTAGTGATCTCGAAAGAGAAGACAGCAGATGAAAGGAGCCAGAAGGGAAGACTGGCAGAGAAATGGGAGAAGGTGCAAAAAGATAGAAATGAAAAGGAGACAGGTGCACTATGGAGATGAGGACCATTACAAGATGGCTCAGGCAAGGTCTCAAACCAAAAGCAGCAGCACTCAGGTGGTGGAGATCCGTTAGTTGAAAAAGTAAGTCAGAATAGGGCTGAAGTAGTATGAGGTGCTGTATGACGTACGTACAAACAATTCTCATTTTCTTCTCTTTTGTTTTTATCTTCCCTTCATTTCCAGTATTCTATAGTCTCATGATGACTTGATGCTTGGAGGGATGTGTGGAAAAATACATGAATGGAAGAAGAAGATCTTAGTGAATTTTTTTTTTAAATACTGCTAAATTTACATTACACCATTTCTGCTTTTATTATACTGCTGGGCCAGCTAAGCTTACTTTAAGTGGTACCAACCAATAGGCAAGACAGTGACCATTCCCATAGCCACTGCCTGCAAAATTTTTGTAGCATTCTGCCTGGGATATAATATGATTACAAGGAAACAACCATGCATGTCAGTCATCAGCCCATGTCACAGCCAATGTGTCAGCTTCATCCACGAATGACAAATAGCCAAAGAAACAATAAATAGCAACCCACACCCAGACAGCAATTGGCAAAAATTGTGAACACATTGTGTCTGTGTGACATTAAACAGCAAAAATGTGATGGGGGTGGCACTAGGGGATTGTGGCAAGAAGGGTGTACCTCTATGTTACTGCAAGCAAACTCGGCTTCCATGCAGAGGCAGGACTTGAGGCCACCCCATGAGAGGCATGTTTCACTACTGTAGGAATGCAATATGTGTGCAGTCCATAGCTGATATGTTATTCCTCTGAAGGACAGCAGGTGTGTACTACCTCAACAATGGGTGGTGGAGTGAGATACCTCTAGACCTGCAGGAGCAGACTGTATACCCTGTGATGGCTTGTCAATGCAACAACCCAGTTCTGTATTCCACTATAGTCCCAACAAGACTTAGATTGGCATCCAGACTTGATTATATAGTTTCACCAAGGTGTTGTTACCGCTGTGTTACATCTTCATGGAAGCCATGGACCCCAACATTCACTTTTGTGTTGGTATGGGCAACAGCAGACTGCATCAGGATGACAGCCCTGCACATCTGCTGAATGACCACTAGCAATGTCCACATATCAGGACCAGTCTGTGACATATGGTGGTGCTGGTCATACTGAAATCAGATACAGTGCACAGTCCAATCCTCTGCTGCTGCTGTAGCCACGGGGGGGGGGGGGGCTGGGGGGCTGGGGGGCAGTGCTGGTACTGCCAGTAACAGAGGAAGCACCCATGAAGGAGAAGGTCAATGCTTATGTTACACAGCCTGTGGCTCATAAATGGGTGCAACTGCATTTTCACCATGAGCATTGGGTGGGGGACCACCCAGGAAGAAAAAGACAATATTTATGTCATCTGAAAGTCACTTCAGCTGTGTCTTGTCATTAATGTAAGAGCCTGTATAGTTGCTAAAATCAGCCTATTGTCTAGGCAATCCAGTAAAGGTGTCCCCATATAGTGGTCTGACCTGTGAATATACAATGCAAAATAGAACAATGTGAATCTGTATACGTATACTGCATGTGAAGCCCTGTGTTGTGCATGCGAGCAGTCTACAGGATATGCAGCTAGAGACCAAACACATTCCTCCATTGCTATTCTTGTCTGCATGCACACTTACGCATTTGTGGGAAATATGTGCAGTGGTATATGCTGCCTGCCTTCAAACTATATGTACAAGGCAGCTGTGTACACACTTTCTGAAGCATGTGAAGATTGGCTATTCAGGGTACCTGTGCCCCACTCCTCCTCCTCCTCTTCCATATATGCTGCCTGTGCCTTCATCGTCTTTATGCAGCTACACTAGGAGCCCCACCACATCATTAGGTTTACAGCAGGAGGATGACCCACTTCAGTGTTTGACGTCTGTAATGCCATGCTACATGCCTTCTTGGTGGCCCACCTGATTACATCAGAGACAAACCTCCAACACTCTTGTGTTGTGCTGCTCTGCTCACTATCAACACTGATGTTATCAACAAAAGTCTCCAGGTAGAGGCCTAGCAGTGTCTGGTGAGAAACCATTCCCCCTAGCAGGGAGCACCTGGTGGCTCTAAGTGCTTGTAGTTAGGACATCATTCCAAGATGAATGTTGTGGTAAATGGCCTCCATCAAGATGTTGATAGCATTGACCATGGAGTCAAGAGACAATGCCAGGCTAAGTCTTATTAGGACAACTGTGGTACACATCACTGCCATATCAACCTCCAATCTGAAGTTAGTGGGTATCACACCACAATTGTGGTAAAGATGTCTAACCTCTTGAGGACATGATGACATCTATGAAACAACAGACATAGCTGAAGGCCAGAAACTGATGGAGACAGTATGTTACTGATTACCCACAGTGGGCTGCCAAAGCAAAATACCATATTACAAATTTGGAAAACAATGGAAACAAAGTCCAACCAGACAGTGGAGTACTCTAGTGATAGACCAGACCACTGGTGAGACAGGCATGTGCATGTATATAGATGAGGTGGCTGTCAAACAGTGGCACACAGGGATACACAGTTGGATAGCAGGCTTCATAGACAACAGCATGGCTAGGGGACATAAGGGAGTTCAATGATGATAGTGTAATAAGGGGCTATAATGCTGGGGTTATATATTGGGAAGCAGAGTACAGATGTCCCTATGGCTCCCTACTGAAATGTCGACACTCTAAATGACATGCTGATAAGCCAGAAAGATACAGAAACTAGAGGAAAAGCACTAATTTTGAGGATCCCTCTTCACCTGTAAACTTTTTTGCAGGAGGAAAGTCTGCCCCACCCTGAACTTATGTTTACCAACTCTGAAATTGCTGTACCTTGGAAAAGAGGGAATATCTTGAGAAATGGCCATCTCGTACTTAATATATGTAAGTTTGTTTACTCTACATGTCTGCCTCTAGTGGGTAACAGCATTTCAAATGGTTATCTGTTCCCACAGCATATACTCAACACCCACATGCAGGACATTCATAATAATTATTGAGATAGGCAGTAATATTAGACTGCCTTCCCACAGCAGCAGTGTAGATATGCAGCAACATATTCTACATATGGGAAATACACAGGTACAAGATGTAGGAAGCCATAGTACAGATTGGTATAAGTACCTACACTTTGTTCTAAGGCAGGAACTCACTAGTACAACTTGTACAAGTAGCTGGGTGTTGTCATAATGATTAAGGTATTTACCTCACATGCACAAGCTACGGGGATTGATTTGCAACTCTGAGGGAAACTGGCTAGGTTCAAAATGACCTAAAAGGACAGCTGGCATAGTACTTACCTATGAACATCACACCTGGGAGCTACAGCTTACTACAGTACTGTGGGACACTGCTTACCTCCAGCAGGATATATCATCTTTATACTTTGCCCTTCTATTGTCGGAAACTTGCTGCAGACTTCTGTATTGTCACTGTTCCTCCTTTTTTAATGTGTGCATCTATGCATGTGTGTATGTCTGTGTATGTGTGTGTGTCTGTGTGCATGCTCAAGCATGTTATTTGGAAATTAAAAATTGTGATATGTCTGAATCTGTAAGTATATATCCAAATGAAGGTAGGTTCCACATATGTCTATGAATTGTTATAGTTCTGTGAAGTGCACTGGTGATGTGACATACAGCTAGGTTGAGAGAAGGCTTGCGTGTGTTGCCTGCACTTGTACACATATTGTGTTTTGGAATTGCACTTGTCTAGATGCTCTCAATTCAGAAATCAGATTTCTACCTTAAGTTATAGGCTATCATTTTGTTTTACATCATGCTATTCATAAAAATGGACACTAATGCTAATGCAGCACATTGATTGCCTGTTCAGTGTGGTAAAGGCAGAACAATTGGATGTCTAGTTCAGGACTTGACTATTAGAACCCTTTGTAGAAAAAATTTAGGAAGGTGGATGCTGGTTCAACCTGTTGACATTTTGACTGAGGCTAATGACCAATGAGGAATGCAGGCACTTGTATGGTGACTTATCACACTGCTGTTTTGATGATCTCTGGTGGTGAAAAGCACATGTTAGGTATGAATGCAACAAATTACAGAGAAAGTATTTGACAATGCACTGGTTATCAAATTCTAGATTTAAACTTTTTTCCTCTGTTATTCAGAGCAGTGTTCCTAATAAAGGCTGTTTCTCTTGGATATATACCAGGACATACCACATGGGGAAATGTATTGCTGAACACCTGTGCTGGCAAAGACAGCACAATCAGATTCCATACAGAAGACACCCTCACCAGAAACAAAAGAAAAAAACACAGAATCTAATGCTGTGAGTTAGGAACATACACAGTAAATTCTGCACATGTATGTCCACCACCAATTTAGCATAACTTAACAGGAATCACATTAACCAAAAAGAATAATATAGTAAGATCAGTGTTGACCAAACCATGATATTAGGAAAAATGACATTGACCCTTCCACTATATCTTTAACTAGCACTGAAAGCCTTGTATTTCAAAGAATCCATGTTAATTGTCTTTGGCAGGATACCTATCTTGGCAATCATACCACTGGTAATATAACAAGCTTTGTTAGAGATGTGATCTGCTGTGTTGCTATGTATATGTTCTATACCATCATATTTTCTTTCTAGATGAAGTGTACTTTATTAAATTCTATACTGAAAAAAATGTCACTGAGCTATGGATGTACTTCTGTGGCTGTCTTATACCTCTGCATGTTATTTTTGCAAGTTTCCCTATGGTTATGTACTGGGAAAGAAAGGAGGTGGTATTGTACTACTACTACTCCACTGGATTAAAAGCATAAAGTCACCCCATATCTTTACATGCCAAGATAATTAACACGATCAGATAATAAGAGCCATAATTCTACAGCAAACAGTTCTATAAATAGCTTGCTTTGGCAAGCTCCTTTTCATGCATAAGGAATATTTCTCATTTATTCATTTTTCATTCAGAAATTGGTCTGCTTTTTTTAGTTTGTATGTTAACTCGGATTAGCAATTCATGCACATCTATATTTGCTCATGTCTGGTATTTGTATTTCCTAAAAAATAATGCAATCTGTGAAGTAAACCATAAATGAATAATGCAAAATATGATAAACAATTATTATGAAGCACTATAAAGAACACTGTTGCTTTTTCATGAAAGCAACCTTTTTATTAGCCTTCTCTAGGGAGATATTAAAAAAAATCAAAACTCATCATTTAAAGTAAGATTTCTGGTTTTAACATTGCCTAGGAAATATAAACTCTGAAGCGGTGATAGTAAAAATGTTATAAATCAAACTAAGTAGTAAGCCAATAAGATACTGACTGAATGTTGGCTGATAGCTTAGCCAAAATCATTATAAAATTGATAAGAATACAATATTTATTTTTTGACACAGACAAAAAAATGCTAACCAATTAAAATAAATGCATTTAAAGGACAGTTTGATATTTCCCTGAAGTGGATTTCGCAGAATGATGTTTTATCACACAAATTAAATAATACTTTTCAATCTATTATCAATACTAACAAGTACCAAAGCTTAGTTTATAGATCCAAGTCATTATCACTAATATGACCACCTACTCAAATTACCTCCACAATACATTGAAACAAACTTTAGAAAACTTACAAGTATACACTTGAAGCATACCTCTCAGCTGTACAGATTTTCACAGAATTTCCAGATTCTGGCCTCATATGTTTGGTCCATTTTTCATAAAATTGTGGTTTTCTGTCAAATTAGTGGTAAACCATTAAAGATTGAAGTTAGAAAATAATGACAGACATTTGAGTTTCAGACTTCATATCCTTCAGAAAAATTCATGCTAATACAAAATCTGTTGTTGTTGTTGTGTCTCTCGGCTTTTCCCGGTTAGGGGTCTCCACATCGGAACTACGGTCCGCTAATGATTGGCAGTTGATTTTTACATGCCGAGTTACCAGCCCTGATGCACAACCTTCAATGAAGGTACACCAATTCATGCATGTCTCCATGTAGATGACGCTTTAACTGAGAATCGAACCGGACAGCATCTTACTGTGAGGCGACAACGCTAATGCAGCACCACCACCGCGGGTAAATTTCTAAGTCTGTAAGAGCAATATTTAAAAAGTGTCCCTATTTTTGGGCCTTTGTCCCACTTTTATTTATGGCTTTGTCCAGATTGTTTGCTGTAAAAGGTTGAGAGGTATGACATGAAGGCTTTACTGTACAAATTGCAGATAACACCCAGCACTGTCTTGCCCTCAGCAGTTTACAGTGACTTGAATTTTCTGTCAAGCTGAATTTTTTCAGTTCATCACTGCACATAAAATAGTTTACATCAGTAAATATCTCTCAGTAAATACATTTATTTACCAGACTACATGACTAAGGATGACACAAGGGTTCAACACATAAATGTTTAAACAGTTTTGTGCAATTTATCAAAAAACAGTGAACGTCAAAACTCAGTGTAACAATGAGCAGATATGTTCTACAAGGGCACTTTACTACACCACCTGATTTGGGGTATGTGCCCTCATACCTCTGTTTCTAGATATCCTTACTGCAAGATCATCATACCTTTGAGTAAGGGGAAATTCTTTGATATACACTAATCTCAGAATCAGTATATAATAAAACAAAATCACTCGTTAGTGTTCACAAATATGTGTCTGACAAATGTAATGTGATCTTCTACCATGCTTTCCTCTTACTAAATACATAGTCTGCTACAGTGGTTGCTAAGGTTCATCTCTTACACCCAGCTGTTATGAAATCCATTAAGGAATCCAGCCAGGCAGTCTAGCATTATTTATTTCAACATTTATTAATAACCAGATTTGCCCATGAAACATGGAAAAGTTGCTCATGGTGTACTAGTTCTTAAGAGTGGTAAGGCAGTCATGGCTGAAGATTCTAGGCCAATAACTTTCATAAACATGACCGATGAAATATTTACAAGGATGAGTTTACAATATCTCTATAAATGGAGAAAATTACTTTACATGGATATATTTCAAAATGGGTTTTCAGGGGACAGAGTGAGTATAATTTGATTTCTTATTATTCTGAGGATTTGAGGCTAGGGATATTGATTTGTTAGTAGATATCCTGGTGATGTTTTACAACATTAACCCCCAGACATTTCACACAGGAATGGATGTGGCCATAGTGATCAACATGCCTAATGGCCGTGATGCAGCATGCAAATGATGCATGATTGACATGTCATGTAGATTTGCCAATGACATCATGAGTAGTTTACCTGCTTTCTCAAAGTTGTGCAATTCTTGGAGTTAGAATATTTGTATTTATATACATGGGAGGTGCAGGGGGCCTGCCCCCTGGCAAAAAGTGCCAGGAAAAAAATAATATTTGTGAGCTACATGGATACATGGATGTCTTTGCCACAAATGTTTACATACACAGGGTGTGCAGGGGAGCTGGACCCCCTGCAAAAAGCACAGGGGAAAAAAAATAATATTTGGGAGCTACATGGATACATGGATGTCTTTTCCACAAACATTTATATACATGGGGGTGCAGGAGGGCTTTCCCTCCTGCAAAAATTGCAGGGAAAAATATATTTGTGAACTACATGGATAACTGGATGTCTTTGCCACAAACTCTTGAAGCCAGAGGTTGAAAACATCATATTCAAATTATGTTATGTTTATTCATTTTAACAATGAAGTTTGAATAATAACAATAACATCAAGTAGAACTTAAATAATAGACTGTTAGGCAGTAACAACATTTAAAAATATAAACAATGTAGAAAAAGATAAAAAGTATAAAATAATACACTCTGAGCTATGTCCCTCTTTTAAAAGATAATTAAAGTAAAAGTTTCTATTTTGCCAGCAAGGTTAATTTCACTTTTAATGTTTACCACATCCTGATAATAACAAATAAATATTCATGTAGACTTCCTCACCATCTTCATGCTTATTCATGTTGGCAGACTGTTGGGCAGAGTTTGGGCAGGCCTTGCTACTGTGCATTGGGGTGGGGTGGGGTGGGGTGGGGTACTGTTTTAGAACAATGCCAATATCTTTTATGTAGATCTGGAGCATTAATGGATATATAATCATAAGAATACCAAATTGCCTGTGTGGCAATAAAGACAGTAGTCAAAGTACAACATTTCAAGAATATGCTGCATTAAGTGGAGTTTCTCAAGGATTTCTGCTGGGTCCTTATTTGTTTTAGATCTTTATTTCCATCTTGCCAGATAATAGGTACTGGTATGAAAATTATGCAGATGATAGTAAGGTTGCAAGGGCATTGAGTGCAATAGTAAAGCAAGTACAACTGAAGAAGTATACTGACAAATGAACAAAAAAAAAAAAAAAAACACGTATCCTGATCTCCAATACTTTAATTACAATCCAGTTGAACACTTTTGTTCCAATAATCAGAACTAAAATGTTACACCCCTTGCTTCATTTATACATTCAAGGTCAAAGTTTCATTAGCCAGAATTGTTCCAAAATTAATACAAAAACAATTATAAGTCCATTGAATTAAATTTGTTAACCCACAACAAAAATATCAAACTAATAAATCCTGATGAAATGGAAAAGTACTAATCAGGATTTTTTAAAATCCCCTTATCTAAATAAAAACACATTCATTGTGGAATGTTATAGTCACATAGTTCCTTTAATGCTGGCTGGCTATCCCCCGGATTTACTAATGTTCCAAGCATGACTAGCTTAGTCATGCATGGAAGCGCCCATTTAGGAGCAGGACGGCAGCACTCCATGCATATTGATAAGGCGTGCTGCCCGAGATCATAGGCTTACACGGAGCATGTACGAGTGCAGGGAGCAAGTCTGAAAGAAGAGCTCTCAGAATAAACAAGCCCCTGCAATGCAGAACAGCAGAAACTTGGAAGAAATGAGGAAGACCACTCATAGGTGTCCGCATATCCCCACCAACAGTCCCCCATGTGTACAACAGCAACAGTACATATAAATTAAATGAATAATCCATTTTATTATTTTTTTTTAATCTGAGTACAGCTAACCATAGGTGCACGGTTGCGCCCCTCGCTTAGCTACGGTTAAAGCAGCTTAAAAGACTGAAGAGGATAACAAGGAAGATATATGGAAACAAATCAGCATAGCAATAGTGCAGTGGGCAGAGCATTTGCCTAACGAGCAAGCATTCCTGGTTTGAGTCCCACTGCAGCACAGTCTGTTTTACATGGCATAGCACATTATAACCAACATTTGTGTTGCAAAACCCACGAAATAGCATATATTTATGAACTGGAGTACTGCAGGAAATGCACATGTGAAATGTCAGTGTCATAATGAATAAGGCACTAGTAAGCAGGTTTAAGCAAAATAAACAGTAGTAAGCATATTTAAGCACTAGTAAGCGTGCTTAAGTGCATTTGTGTGGGGGTAAGCACTGCCTACAAAGACTAAGCAATTTAGAAGCTAAATGAGTATAGGAAACTGTAAGTGGAAGTTAGCAGTGCTTACTTCTGTGCAAAAACGCGCAAATCAACTTGCAACTGCTTTAAAGTGCCTTAATCACTTTGTATCTAATAGCCTGTGTTCTGGCCAGCAACAAACTAAACAACCTCTGCAAGGCTCAAACCCAGGACCCTGCACACCACAGACAAAGTGATTTACCAGACACAAATAAATCTGATGTTTTCAGAAACATAACATCCAGCTCAGTCATGTAGGAGTACAGAGAATGTACACCAACATCTAGCTGTGTGTGTGTGTGTGTGTGTGTGTGTGTGTGTGTGTGTGTGTGTGTGTGTGTGTGTGTGTGTGTGTGTGTGTGTGTGTGTGTAGATATATTAATATCTAAATAGATATAACATATATATATATATATATATATATATATATATATATATATATATTAAATTAGAAATATATATATATATATATATATATATATATATATATATATATATATATATATATATATATATATATATAAAAACATATATACATGCAAATATCTACATCGACATACATGTCTACATCTATATGTCTACCTATACACACAGCAAGTTACATATATGTACATAGATATATATCTATGTAGGCATATACGGACATAGTTATATATATGTAAGCAGATATATATATCTATATAGGTATATATGGCCACACATCTGTAGATAGGAATGATAGATTAACAAAAACAAATGTCCACATGCAATGTTAATGGAGTTGAGATGCCCCAAACAATATACGTCTTGTACTAATAGGCATACCCCCCCCCCCCCAGCCAAACACATCTGCCCTGCAATACACTACCAAGTGTTACAGTTCCCATAATCAGGACTTGACACTTTATGGGCACAAGATGATAACAGTACTACCACCCACCTGTATGATGTCAGGCTGGTATTGGTAACATATCATGCAGTACAGTCTGGCTCCCATAGGAAATGTAAAATGTGAAAGCTATCAACATCCACAGGATACATATACACAGACACATATATGCAGATACAGATATATATATATATATATATATATATATATATATATATATATATATATATATATATATATATATATGTAAAGATATATATACACACACACATATACATATGTGTGTGTATATATATATATATATATATATATATATATATATATATATATATATATATATATATATATACACATGTCACTACACATACACACACAGAGATATGTACAGTAAGATACATATGTAGAAGGTGCACACAATATGGAACAGCCACTATGCCTACAGTTCACACCTGAACACTGGACACTGTATGGGCCACCCATACAAATTACAATTGTTGCCTGCAACATATGCCCACAGAGTGGTCATAGGAAAAAACATCACACACAGGTTTGCAGAAATGGAAAACCTTTATTTGTGTACTATTACAGTTCTATATGCCATGTCATATAGCTGTTCAGACACTGACATCCATATAAACAGAGTAATGCAACTGTGAAACAGTTATACTAATACAGTAGGCTGGAAAGGTTCACAACTGTTGCTGTCCAGGCCAAGGCCTTCAAATTGTACAATAGTAAAGACAGACTGGGCCACAGGAAACCAAGCAATCAACAGTATGTAATGCAGGTGTATAGTTCAGCAGCCTCTATCTACACTCTGTACACAATCACTAGGTGGTAAAGACTTCAGTTGACCAAATGTGATGTAACTGTTACATAACAAGGCATAACTGACACCATCACATGCACACTGACAAACAGAACAGTCTGTACAATAGGAGGCAATAAGCCTGCATTAACCCAATTTATGTGAGTAATGTAAATATAGGCAAAGTATATGGTACTGTACATCCAGATACCTTAAGGCAGCTCACCCCTGATACCCCCACATTTTGTAACAGCCTAGGTCATTTATGGTGCAACCCCCCCCCCAGACTCAATAATACAGGGCCATATACCACTGTTACATACACTGGCCTCTAGAGTGCATAAGAGCACACATGTATTGTGTAGGTGAAGCCCACAAATATATGGCCCCAGCCCCACCATATGTGTGGGGGATACAACAGCAGTGGACTGATGGCAGCAATGGCAGTGTGATATACACACAGCCCACTACAGAACAACCCCTGGCAGCATGTCATATGTGCAAAGCTTGGTATATAGGTAGAGAACAGAGGCTGGAACACAGGCCCATATGTGGACAACTGTTGCCATACACTAAGAAGTCGCTGGTGTTACAGGATAGTCTTCAACATACCCTTAGCCAGGGAATTGAGGATAGAAACATAAATGGATGTAGCCATGTACTGATAGCACTCAACACACTCACTGCCAGTGAAATATCTGACAAAGGACCTGTGTGGTGGACAGACAAAACATGATAGGCACACCTCTGACCACCAAGAGGATAGGCCCAATGTTGAGAGCTATGCAGACAGACTGTATTCCAAGGTAAACTAGTATGTACACACACACCCTGTAACACCAGTATTATACAAAGCATAACACAACTCTACTCACACTCTGTCTGTAGTTCTGGAACCTCCTACAAATGTGTAGCTGGCCTAAGTAGGCTGGTTCCCCTGGAAGAGGTATTGCTACCTGCTGTCTTGTAACATGGATGCCCACACACAAGGAGGATGTCCATCACACAGAAAAGGTAAAGGGACCACACCCACATGATGTAGGGATTTATAGTAGGTGATTGCCATGACAGTGGTAATTGGAAGCATTACACCGCAAGCTGCATGCAGTTAGCAAGTGTAGGACACTGACTGGTGCACAGGCCATCACGTGATCAAGTGCATCACCTACTAAAGCCAGGCTGCAATCTATTCAAAGCAGCTCAATCCATTCACTGGAACTGGAGCAAGCAAGCAAGCAAAATACAGCTCAGCAAACTAACAACTGAAAATGCAGGCATTTAGGCAGCTGACATTCATAAATACATCATTGCCACAACAGGTATGTGAAGTACATGTACATGTATTAGAATGTAGTACCTGGTCCATCATAATGGGATAGATGATGTGGAATGAGTTATATGTGCCATCAGGTGTTGTTGTGATGATGTTCAACTGAACAACTGCTATGGACATACTGTTTGTCCCTGTGGGTAGTGGGCCATAGCTGTTAACTGTGCAGGTCAACACTGACAGACAAGATGTAAGCCATCATAGTGTGTTGTGTAATGAGAAGTATGTATATGATGTGGCCAATAATTGGTGGTGGAAGTAATGCTATTATGATGGACATGTGGGAGCCATGGACCACCACTGGCAGGATACTCAGGCGAATCTGTAAAGCAGCATGCAGGAATGCCATAGGTGTGTAATAGGGTTACCTGCAAATAGGTCCCACATATACCCCACTAATGTCAGGCCATGTCCATATGTGGCACCTGCCTGTGTTGTAGTAAGGCAGAACAGTGCAACTGTGTAGGATGGTCAGCTTGTGGAGCTGATGTCTGGATGTACCCCACATATAGGTATGCATATGTGTCCATATGTCACATATATAATATATAAGGATAAATGTATATCAGCATGCATGTCCAGAAATATACATATACCCATGTGTAGACATATATATGTGCACATATATATGAATTCACATATCTTCACATGTACAGATATATACCTATATGCACGTCTATATATGTGCAAACACACACAAACATATATGTATGTAAAGACATGTCCCCTATATCACTAACACAGTGATGTGTGCTATGTGCAAGGCAGCAGCACACATAGCAATACACACAGATATCTACAGCTGGCAGTGTGTGCCCCATGGACGAGTATGTCACGTTAGTCCCTTCGTAGCACCACATTGCCCCCGTCTGTGAAGTATGCAATGGGAATATGGGGAAGTATGGCAGATACACATGTGGAGGTGGTCAGGATTGGTAGGTATAAAGGACAGTCTACAGGGGTGCTATGTGACACATGTGGTATGTAAACACCGTGGATGGTGTGTGTGGTCTGTGATGTGGATGCTCCATGGTCCCCAGTATGGGCACAATGGGAACAAGGCTCCCACCAACTGCCACTCACAACAGCAGTCGACGTCCTGAAGTTGCCTGGTCTGGAGGCTGAGCAGGAGAAGCATGTTGGCCCTGTGAATGTGTACTGGGTGCCTCAGACTGATGTAACACATCCATCATGAGTCTATGGAGCCTGGAATGGAACAGACCCTAGGCCTGTGCTCCAGGGACAGGAACATGTTGGTGTGTCCCCTGAAGGGGGGCAACATCCCCTCGGTGGTGCCACCTGATGATATTGCTGTAACAGTAAATGAGGAGACCCCCCAGGTTGGCACACACATTTGATGTGGCCTGGTATCCTGGTCAGATGGGTGTGGAGCGGTGGATCGGCTGGCCAATAGAACATATACATATCATTGTGTCACTGTTATAGAACATTTGTTGATAGTAATAGTCTATACAATCAAGGTACATGTCCAACAACATGCATAGATCTCCACAATAAAACACTGTCAGATGTGCAGTAATCTCAGAGCAGCCATACCTCTGGCATATATGTAACCATAGTGGCCCTGACAATGACATACAAGTGAATAGTCTGTAACAGGCCAGCAATGTTAGTGTCCCCACAGGGGACATGGCTACAATCACATAGCAGAAGGTGTGGTACAATACACAATTTGTCCAAACAGTAGTTAAGCTGTAGCCATACCTAATGAGTTATGTGTACAGTCTGAAGCTGATATGGTGGGGGGGGGGTGATAGATGTGTATTACAAACTGTGGTAACCTTACCATATGAATTGCTCATGCTTGTTTCCATCTTTGTCTTTCAGGCAAGATGCCACACAGCAGGTTACCTGTGTATTCAGTGGATGAAAATGAGGTCATCATCAACCACCTGGTACAGCACTACCAGGTTCTCTTTGGCAGAACAGCCCATGACCAGCAGGAATGGACTGCCCTGTGGAATGATCTAGTCCACAGGGTCAATGATGTCGACCTGCATAACTGCAGTTATGAGAAGGTCTGGCATCATTGCAGTGACCTGCTTTGCAATGCTCGTTGGTGTGCTGCCACAGTCCATGGGGATCACCTTGCCATGGGAGGGCCATGCCATCCATCCCCCCTGACATGTGTGGAGGAGCTCCTGGCCAGCCTTGTGGCACCTGCCTGTCTGGAACACCAAAAACAACTGGACCCTCTTGTGGAGGTGGGTGTCACCCACAACCTAGCTGAAGAGCGTGCAGGTAAGGATACAGGGCACATCAGTAGACCACTGTTGTGTAAATATCCACAGTGGTACAGGCACATCATGCATATCTGACATGTCATAGATATATTCTTTTGCTGCATTGTAGTGATAAAGAGATATCCAGATGTGGTAGTATTGTGGGAATTTACCGTTGATGTATGGTAGTACTGCACCCAGCCTGTAGCAGTCCCACAGGTGGGTCCACTGACATTGCATCTCTCACTCTCTTATGTAGGTCCATCTGGGGTAACAATAAGACAACAGCCTGTAGTTGGTGAGTATGTCTTATGTAGATGCATGCCAACACACTGGACATGTAATGGAGATGATATATTCCATTCACACATCTAACACACCTACTCTGAATGCATGTTGAACATGTGCATGTATTGTTACTGTGAAATGCACAGTCTCACAGGGGCGACCATGATGGGGGGGGTATTGAAAGGGTATGTCACACACCTGTATGACAACTAACATCCTGTCATTGTGGAATATGTACACAGGGAGTAACATACTGTTGGTAGACATGGCCTACAGTAGTGACATGTTCTGAACAACACCCATATACAGTGCAATACCAGTGTATAAACCTGTAGAACAATGCCAACTGCTGCAGAGATACACAATGGCATAAGGTATTACAGTAGTCCACATTATCAGCTGGGTCAAAGCTGCAACATGTGGTGTTCAGTGTATAGGACACTGCAAGGTGACACACATATGTAGGGTTTACCTGTCATGCATCTGCATAAAAGCTGAGGGGGGGGGTCTCAGCATGACACACCAGTGCACTGCAGCAGGGATCCTAAGGATGATAGGAATGGCTCTATCTGCATATAGTCAGGTTCACGACCTGTGGCAGCCATGACACTACCCACACTGCAATAGTGATGGCATTGTGTGAACACCATGGGATGTGCACATGAGTAAATCATGCAGAATAGGGGGACCTGTGTAGGGTAGACTGAACATACACTGGCAATTGCAGAAGACCCATGCTGGTATACGCATGCCATGAGCAGTGACTGCTGTAGTACACACAACAAGAGGTGTAATAAACCATCATAAGGGTGAGCACACATATGCCCACATGGTGTGTATGCATTGCGGTCAGCAGCCGCAGATGGTTTGTATGCATTGCGGTCAGCAGCCGCACACCTAACACAATCTGTAGACACTGTATGTGAAAGTACAGGACATATGTTACATACCTGGCTTGTGTACTGCTAAGATATGTGGTACTGTGGTCCCATGGCAGATCAAGGATGTGTGTGTAAAATCAAAGGTGTGTACACCCCCCATAACCATGGTATGCCCTGATGGTTGTCAATGTAAGCATTTCTGAAGTGGTCATACATGGTCTTTTTTTGTTGACAGCTGTAAATCAGGCATCTGGCAATCACAAATGACAACAGTCCACATATCATCCTAGCTATGTGTTGCTGAAACACATAGGGGCTGTGAGAGGTACAGGTAACATAACTGACACAATACTACACATACTGCAATGGGTTGTACACCTGTGAGTTGTGGTGCACAGTACATGGCAGGGTGCACAACAGGTGCACAGTAATACTGTGTACATGGGTGCAGTGGTATCCAGGGGAAGAGGCATCACCTAGTCGCAGCACATGCATCATATACATGTATACTGTTGCTAGCATGGACTGACTATAGCTGAACTGTATGCTGTTCTGTACCATATGTTCTGCATGTTGGCAGATGGGTAATAGTAGGACTGTGTTTATGATCATTGTGCAACCTCACCTGTGTGTGTGTGTGTGTGTGTGTGTGTGTGTGTGTGTGTGTGTGTGTGTGTGTGTGTGTGTGTGTATCTTGAAGGTTAGTTAGTTTGCCAGCAGGGTCACTCTGGTGAAGTGGTGGGAGGTAGATGCATGTATGATGTGTGTGTGCATGTGTGCATGTGTGTGTAGTCATGTATGCACATGTGTGATAGTGGGGAGTTCATACAGCTGTACTCCCCTTTGGGACCATGCCGTACATGGACATGGACTGCCACATGACACACCGGGAATACCGGTCACATAATCACAGGACAGCAACTAGTATAATATGGTCTGTATCATGGAACAGGCATCCAGAGAGTAGGTATACTCCAGGTAGAGACTTAATATTACAGTCCGCAGAGAGGTCACCTACAACCAACGTATGCAGCTCTACAGATGCATTGGGGAAGTAATAGTTAACACCAGGCAGTGTATCCAAATATTACAGCTGACACATGATGGGCCGACAAAGCAGCAAATCTGGCATGTACTGAGCATTACATACACGACACACCAGTGGCAGCTATTATGGATACGATATAGTAGCCCACACTTAGAGGCCATGCAGATCATTCTGGTCATACAGAGGGTGCATACCAAATGACAGCATTGAGGCCATGTAAATCCACCACACACTGATGCTAATGAGTGGTATCAATGTTTGTATGTTAACAAGTGTGATGCAGGATGGGGTAACACATGGGCATATACGTGGAACTGTCTGTAAAGCCATGGACAGGTAGGTATTACGAAAATGTGTATGTGTGTGTGTGTGTGTGTGTGTGTGTGTGTGTGTGTTTGTGTGTGCGTGTGTGTATACTGTTAAGCAATGCTGTACAGGTTGTAAAGTGCATTTATTATTTTTCACCACAGGTGGTGAGGTGGGTCAGGGTCCCTCTTGCATCCAATCTGATGTAGGTGTCCATACAGACACTGACGATAATAATGCTGAGGTACAAGTGGGGTTGTCAGGGGCCAACACTGCGCCATCATTTGACATCCCCTTTTTAGCCACACCACCCCAGCACTCAGTTACAGTGCATATACACACCCCATCACCAGTGGCCATAGCAGAGGGACAGCTGGCGTTCAGTGGCAGTGCACAGGAAAGTGTGGTAACCATGCCTACTGTGTTCAGTCACAGCAGGCATAGCTGGATGTCCAGCAGGCTGCCACATAGGCAGATGTCCCAGGATGCTCGTGGTAGGGCTGCTGGACATCATGCCCCCTGGCATAGGCAACATAATTGCAACCAGTAGAAAGTTGTTTCAGGCTGTAATGGTGGTGCAGGCATGTATTGAGCGTTACACTAGACAGGGCCTTAGGCTGCAGAAGCTGCTCTCGCATCTGTAAGCCACAACCTCTGTGAACTGTCGGGTGCCATCCGTGCTTCTACTGAGTAAGCTGATAAATAGCATGATAAGATGATGGCTCTCATCAGTTGTGGTGTGTCCGTGCTTCAACGTGTGGTGGGGATGTGGCAATGCCCGTGTGGATGTGGGACAGCAACATCAATAGCTGGCAGTCAATGTGGGATTGCTAGGACACCAAGGGCCTCATGTAGTGGCAGTAACAGCCCCTGCAGTGTGGTGGGTGTGCTGTCCACACCATAGCAGGCCACATGCATGTGGTCCTGGCCATTCCCAGGAGGGACTTGGTACCAGCTGGTAAATGTCATCAGCAGGTGAGTGGCACATCATTGCCTGTTCCTGGATGTGCCGCGGAACCTCTGGCAGGCACAGTCTATGTGCCCATGGCCGGAGGCAGTGAACTGAACACCCTGCCAGGTATGGTCTGCAGCTGTCCATAAACACCTGTGTAGGGCAGCTATATGGCAGAACTGTGTGCATGCATGCATACCCTCATACTATGCAAACACACCTAGGGCAACCTCAAACTTACACACACCACATCACCTCAGCCAGCTCTCCAGAGTACACCCCTCACCAACACACATGGTGTCAAATGTATGGCCCACCCTCGGCCTCTGGCAAACCAACACCACACCCTGTGCATATGATGATGCCTGTGCCCCATTCCTGTCATCCATACCATCGATGCAGGGAAAGGCTGATATAGTTCTAATGCACACATTGACTGTATACCAGTGTACCACAGTGCAGCAGTGTAACATGTTGTAGGGAGTAGAGTGTGAAACATATTTAGCAGGTAGTGTAGCCACCCAGCAATGATGCCTTCTAGCTTTTAGTAACACTGTTTGGTTGTGGTCTCTAAAATGTTATCCATGTGTGTTGTAGGTGTACATGTGTCAGCACGGGGATGGTCTACAGTCATATTGCACAACGAGGTATGTCACTGTACTGACACCATGGTAGTGACATATCTGGGGTACAGTCGAGCACATTTCACAGGTTACTTTACCGGGTATTGCCTGTGCCACATGGACGGGTGGCCCGCTGAGGCATGTATACCCTGCAACCTGATGTAGACCCATCCACATACACGCACACTGTTACTTGCCAACACTGGGACTAGACGCCTACCTAGCAATGTTGTGATACTGATGTGTGTGGCTTACATTACATAAACACTGCCTTAACCACTCTGTATCTGACAGCCCTTGTTCTGACCAGCACCAAAATGAACATCCCTTGCAGGTCTTGAACTCAGGACCCTTTATACTGAAGTCACAGCACTTAACCACTACACCATGACCACTGTGGATACAAATGTTGTACCAATATAGCTCTCATTACACATATTGAGTGGTATAGAACAATTGCCTTTACTTCCTAGATTGTGTAGTCCTTGTTATTAATATGACTGTTGCATCACATATGTTGTTTTATCATAATGTACACATAGCAGATACAAATGGTGAGATACATGTGGGAGGGTATACACAACCGTGATGTTTACTCATGACAGGAATATGGTTGTATACATATCATAGGTGTACAGATGTCTACATGTACATACACATGTATACTCATACATATGTCTGTATACACATCTGTATACTGCTACATATATATGGCCATGTGTACATCTCTTCATATGTACATATGTATACATATCTATACATATACATATGCACATCCTATGTATACATGTATGCCTTGTTATGTTTGTGTGTATAGATATCTATAACTATATGTGCATACGTATCTATTCTAATATACCTACTACTATCAATATATCTTTAGATATCCATGTGTATATGTGCATATAAATCACTATCTGTATATGTGTAGACATATATTGCTCTGTATATGTATATATCTGGATGTGTATATGTATATCTATGTACATATACATACCCATCTATATATGTCACTATGTATATGTGTAATCATATATATAGATATCTGGATAATTATATATACATATATTCACCATATGCCCTCGACACGGAGTGTAGCCCTACCCCAGCTCCTATATTCCCAACTTCGTAGTGCAAGTAGATGTCAGGTATGTATAGCAGGTATATTAGTAGTCTATTGCTTCTGTAATTGGGATTGTCTTCACAGACATGGTGTGTGTGGGAGGTCACATCTGCTTTCCACATGTGCCATTGGCTACTGACAGACATCCTAAGGACATCATAGTAAAGTACCACTGCTAGCATGTAATGCCCCTGTGAACTGCAGCAGAGATATTTGCCAATATATGTGGACATTCTGAAACACTCTGTACAGTCCAGAGGTATACACAGAACCCTTTTGTGCAAACCATGTGTACCATACCTGACAATATGGATGTTAACAGCCATATAGATGGTATAACACATAACGACTGGTATAGATATGCTACCATAGGTTATGCATTCACACACCCATGTCTTGCCTGACACATAATAACCGCTGGTACAGGGGTGCCATGGCCACATACTACCCACTAGATTTAACTTACATCTGTACAGCATCCCACTGCTCTGTCTGACATGCATGATTGTTAAGGGAGGCCCAGCAGCAGTACATCTGGCAAGTATCTGCACATGACATCTCACTGGCTAAGTACACTAAGCTGCTAGACATGTAACAATGCACTGTGCAGACTACATGCAGACTGGCTCAACACTGGCCTACATCTCCTATAGGGGAATGCACATGTATTTGCATATATAGCAGGCTCTGCAGGCATGTCACAGCACAGGGTAAGATACACCTGTGTGAAAGTGCATAACCACAACCAATGTGAACACAGCCACAGCCACATATGGTAAGCTAGCATAATATTACAGTATATGGACTATTTGTTCAACACCATCCTCATATCTGCCACAAACAGACTAACCCTACATATACTCGGCTGCTACACAGTTTGGTCTGCTGGCTGTCTATGGTATGGGACATGTGTGTGCATGGCCCTACAAACATGTAAGCCAATATGGTAAAATACAGTGGAGCTGCATGTAACATCAGATAGGACAGGACCTATAACAATGACATCTAGCACAGTCTGCAGACAGGCTAAAGTACATATTAACAATACACAACCTGTACGCATTCACCATAGGTACACAGACCTCAGTACTGTACAAACGACCACAGAATGTCCAGGTTATGTCATCAAATATAACTCCTACTGTACATAACATGTAGCAGTCTGATATCTCACTGGCTTGTTATCAGATATGATGACACTAATGATGGTGTACAGCACATATGCACCTCTTAATGCATGACATATGTACAAAGGTTGACAGAGTTGTGGCTGGAAGCACATACACAGTGCTAATATTGACATGTTGCTGTGATAACCTCATACATTTACTGTTGTAACAGGGTTTGTTGCAACACGTGCCCTATGAGGGATATGAAGTCAGTAACTGTCACGGCTTTCACCATCTACAGACTGCAGTCCTCACACTACCTTCTGAAATTCACAGATATATGCTCTGTGGGTAACACATGAAACCAAGGGCACAACACACTGCCCAGTCTGCAGATGACTCTACAGATGGGACATGGCAGGCATTAAAACATGTAGGACAGCTATATCCACACACACACTATTAAACCAACATTACTCCACATGCAGTATAGCAGCACTTATAGTCTGTAGTCAGGTTAGGCACATTCCCCCTCCTGTGTGTTGCCCTGTTTCCACAGATTATGTTGTTAGAGGTAAATCCCCAATCCATCTGAGATGCTGTTTGCCAAACAACAGATCTAGTTCCTGCTCACACTGAATGAAAAGGGCCAACACCACCATGATGTTCCTAGATATTGGAGTGAGTTTCCATGCAATTGGCTATGGGAATGTTACCACAGATGTTCCACATGCAATCAGCTAGGGGAGGGCTGCAATTCATGCAGAGGCCATCAGCTGATCATGAGCATCACTTAAAATACACATGCCGCTGCCTAAGCAAAGCAGGTGTAGGTCTCCACATCCACCAGAGGGGGAGTGAGAGTGGCAGACAGAGGCAAAGACAAGTCACGGAAGGGTAGGCAAATAAAACCTAAGCATGTTTGTGTCACACACCTACCAGCACAGGGTATCAAACCCCTGACAGCTATGTAGTGCTTTCACATTTCTATGCAGTTATTGGATGTGCCACCTAGGTTACATGCTGTGGAGACCTCAGAATGTATATGTGATGGTGAGAGACATGTGAAACAGGGATATGGCAGATATACAGTAGGTGTAGTACACATGACTGTCTGCATGTACAGGTGCCAGCTTCAACACAGCCACATTCTCACTGGGAAGCACATACATTGACACACTTGGCGGGGCCAGGAATACAACCCATCACTAGTGAGATTGCCACAACACATTACTGTGCAGGTATCACATGCACCACAGGGGTCATAGAGAGGTGATATGGACAAAGGGTATGGAGAGGTATCTGACATAAGACAGTATGTTTCAGTATGCCAGTGGGGGTTGTAGTGAGTGTGGATGTGATCATACGCATCATACAACGCACAAACACACAGCGTGCCAGTACTGACATGCATGGGTGCATTTCTGCATGGGTGTGTGGTGCCAATTGTGCCAGATGGCTATACAAAGCAAGGTGATCGGTATACCTTGGCATCAGGCCACATGACAATGGTCAGCATTGTGGCTCAGGGGTGTAATTTCTGCATTTGCCCACACAGGTGGATGACTATTGTGTGTGGCCAATGCTGTGCATCACTTGCCATGTATGTGTTCCTTAGTCCATGATATGGACGGTGTCTGGGATGTGCACACCTCCAACATGCATTTACAGTGACATGTGGAACTGTACCTGGGGTGTCTGGCCCATGTTGTGTACACCGATTATCATCAGATGTGCCAGTTTTGGCCACTTGTGGTGGGAACTGGTAATGGACCAGAGGTTTACCCTGCACCTACATTGATAGCATGCTAACAGCGTTCCCTGGTGTCAGTGGCATATGTCCATACTGGGCATGTTTTCAGGCATGATATGTCCTTTGTGTGTCACATATGATAGCACCACAGGTGTTGCAGGTGTCCAGTGGGGAACATGGGGAAGGCACACTGTCTGCATGTACGTGCCTAATGGACAGATGGACAGGGTGTCATGCCCTCTGTAGCCCACTACAATCACTTCATAGTTACTATCAATGGCCAATATGCAGGGTACTACTCACATATTGGCTTTTGCCTAGGCATGTGTGTGTGTGTGTGTGTGTGTGTGTGTGTGTGTGTGTGTGTGTGTGTGTATGGGACATGGGTTGAGAGTGTGCTCTGTGTAATTCTGGGGTTGATAATTGTGATTGCCTGGCCTTGATGTCACGTATGGATTTTCACCCCAGCCTCTCGGCTATTTCACATCTGTTATCCCTGTATGGTGGACATTGCGATATATACTAGGGCCACCATATAAGAAATTTGCAAAACCTGCTCTACATTGGGCACAGGTATCACACACTCACACCTACCTCCACAAAGGATATGAGTTACAGACACACACACCTGTCATGTCTGGCAGTAGAGCCCATACCAAACTAGTTTATTACACTACAGCACTACACAGTTATAGTACACACTATGGATATTACTGGAGTCCTTCTACCCCAAAGGTGTATATCACAATGAATGACATCAGCAGGATTGCCAAAGTAGAGCATTTGAAATGTACACAGACATTGAAATGCACACAAAACATCCAGAACTGCCATGGGTGGGTATAGAACCCTACCAGAGTTCTGTATCACACTACAGCAATATGCAGTCACAGGACACGCTACAGAGATTACTGGGCTACATTCTTCCCAGATGTGCATTTTTAGGTGGATGACATCAGAACCCTTGCCAAAGATGAGCATGTGAATTGTAAGGAGTGTGACTACCCTAAAAAGCATTGCTCTCTACACAGACAGACACACCAACACATACACACTTGCCATGTCTAGGATTAGAACAGCTACCTAACTAATTTATCACACTGCAGCAGTACACAGTTACAGTACCCATTACAGAAATTACTGGGCTACAACTTCCCAGAGGTGTATTTCTAGGTGGATGACATCAGCAGCCTTGCCAAAGATGAGCATTTGAATTGTAGGAAGTGTGATTACCCTAAAAAGCATTGCTCTATACACAGACAGAATCAGACAGACACACACACAAACACTTGCTATGTCTGGGATTAGAACAGCTACCTAACTAATTTATCATGCTACAGCAGTACATAATTACAGGACACGCTATGGAGATTACTGGACTAAGCTTCCCAGAGGTGTATTACTAGGTGGATGTCATCAGCAGCCTTGCCAAAGTTGTGCATTTATATTGTAGGGAGTGTGACAACCCTAAAAAGCATTGCTCTCTACACAGACGGACAGACATGCAGTTGTTATGTCTGGGAATTGAACTCCTACCTATTTTATCACACTACAGCAGTACAAAGTTATGGTACAGGCTACAGAGATTACTGGGCTACAGCTCTCCCAAGGGTGTATTTTCACAGTGGATAACCTCAGCAGGCTTGTCATAGTAGGGCAATGGGGAGGGCAGCGTGTGTGCATGGGCTATAACCCATTCATCTAGAGGTTGACACGCCACATGCAGGCACACACAGGGTCATATTTCACATGTACTTGTATACAGCTGCTAAATGACTACTTCCTTGTACAGACATGTTTCACAGCTGGCACGTGCACCAATAATCTGTAATGCTGACAGATACTGGTGGCTAGTATCTGCAGTGAGTGACATCTGAACCTCATGTGGTTGGGGTCCTTTGGCTGTGTGGGACATGCCTGCGTGGCTGCTTGTCACAGTCACCCTCTTCCACACATCTATGTACAACTACCTTTGGCTTATTATAGTGTGTTGACCTTACATATATGTTTGTATTTCTATCCACTGTGTGTGCAAGGCATGCGTGGTGCATACTGACGAGTGTCTGCACTAACAACTACAACTGCCAGATATGCCTGGTCCACTGGTGTTTGCAGACATGGCCTTCATGTGTTTGTCTGCAGTAACAACTGCAGCTGCTAGATATGTCTGGTCCACTGGTGTTTGCAGACATGGCTATCATGTGTTTGTATGTGAGCATGCCCAGTATGAACTTTTATAGGTTCATAGGTTGGTACTAGGTTATCGACCCTAGGGCCTATACAAGCCTAGCCATAACAATTCCCTGGATATTTCTTCCCACAATATTTACTTCCCTGGACCCTTGTCTAGCAGGGCTACTGACATGATCCCTGGGGTGAATTTCCTATCTCTCATCCAGTCGACAAGGTTCCTTTTGAAGAGCGCCAAGGAGGTGCTCTACTTGAAATGTATGGGCAGTCTATTCCAGAGTATGCGGAGTCTCTGGGTCAGGAACCTAGCCCTCCAGCATGTTTTGTTCATTGGGATGACAAGGTTTAGATCCCTGTAGTGTGTGGCTCTTAGGGATTGGGATTTATTTAAGTGGAGCAACAGCTCAGAGTTTGACATCGCCTTGTATGTTAAGCAAAGATCGCCCCCGAGTAGATGATATGCCACAAAGTATAGCTGGAGTTTTTTTAGATGGTCAGTATAGGGCATCTGCTTTAGGCCTGTGATTCGTTTAGTGAGGTATTTCTGTGGCCTTTCCAGCTGTTGCAGATGTCTTGTGAGGTACATACCAAACGGGGCATTGTACTCTCTAATGTGTCTAATGAGGGATGAGTACAGTGGGACAATGACCTACTTTTTTCTTAATGAAAAGCCCTTAGTGATGAGGTGTGTCACATAGAAGGATTTCCTGACTGTTGTTGTGATGTGGTTATCGAAGGTGAGACCACTGTCCCCTGCATCCCTATGTCTCTCATCACACTTTCGGTGTTTAGTGTACTGCCACCTATGTGGTAATTCATGGGTACATGTTTTTTCCCAAAGGGGATAACTATACATTTCCTGGCATTAAGCTTGAGCCCATGGCTCTGGCACCAATCATCTGTTTCTGTAAGGCCCTTTTGTAGAATATCCACATCATTTGGGTATTCAATAATGGCTCCCAGTTTGCAGTCATCTGTGAACTTTGTTAGCCAGAGTCCCTTAGTGTTGGCCTGTACTTCCAAGAAGTAGATGCCAAACAAGAGCTGTTCCAGGACTGAACCCTGAGATACTCCACTTGTCCCTTGTCTGGAGCTGGATTTGGAGTCGGCTACTTTTACAGTCTGGGTTCTGTCGGTAAGCCAGTTGCCAACCCATCAAGTGACATAGCGATTTATGCCCAGCTTAGTAAGTTTATCTATTATTCCAGAGTGGGGGATGGTGTTGAAGGTCTTGGCGAGGTAGAGATAGGCTGTGTGGACCACCTTACCCTCGTCCACAGCTCTGGAGACTGATTCAAAGAAGTCAATCAGGTTCAGGAGCCAAGATCAGCCCTTCATGAATCCAAACTGTGTGGGGTTCAGTGTCTGAAGGTTGCCAATGTCCTTGTTTATAAGTTACACTATAATGTGTTCCATGCCCTTGCAGATCAGGCTTGTCAGACTGATGGGACAGTAGTTCCCGGGATCCAAGGTGGATCCCCTCTTGTTGAGTGGGATAACTGTAGCTGTGCGCCACTCAGTAGGCATGAAGCCTGAGGTGAGGCTATGATTAAACATGACACTTAGGTGAGGTGCCAGTTCATTTTGTAGTTCATGTAGTAAACAGCCTGGGATGTTATCTGGTCCCATGGATGCTGTATTCTTAGCTTTGGCGAGTGCGGTTTCTACCTGTGTGGCCATGATTACCAGAATTTGGCAATCTTTTGGTATTGAGATGGGCGCTTTAGGGGGTGAGAGGGGGGTGAAGTTTGCACTAAATCGATCTGCCAGGATATTGGCAATATCCTTGGGATCAGTATATTTAATTCAATTCTGTTGTAGCTCAGAGCATATCTGAGCATTGCCATTTAGATTCTTGACATAACTATAGAATGCCTTTTGGTTGTCTTTGGAATTTTTGGCAATTTTATTTTCGTAACTAGCTTTGGAGGATTTTGTGAGGGATCTCAGCTTCTTACTGAGGCTGGTAAGGGAGTTTTTTGCATCCTGGGATTTACCTCTTTTCTGCAACAGTTTCTTTCTTCTGTTGTATAGTTTGTTTATGGCAAGGGACCACCAGATTGGCTTCCTTTTTTTAGAGGAGAGCATCTTGGTTCTATTTGGGATGGCACAATTCATGCACAAGTGGATGTGTTCGTACAGTGGCTTAATGTAGGATTCAGCAGTCAAACTTTCAGCTCCCATCTGCATGGGTGTCATGAAGTGTGTCACTTCTGACTTGAATAGCATGAAGCTGGTTTTGGAGAAGTTTTTTACGGAGGTTTCTTTACTTGGGGGTGGGATGTGGATGTTATGGTTGATTTGCTTATGGTCAGACCTGACCAATGAGAGGGTGACCACTGGTGTGGAGCATCTATCTCCCATGTTGGTAATGACCAGGTCTAGGATATTGGAGCCCCTGGTTGGACAATGGATTAGTTGATCCAGGGAGTTGGAATTTATGAATTCCAAGAACCGTTGGGAAAAGGTGTTGGTACCCAAGTAGTTTTCCCAGTTAATGGCAGGGTAGTTGAAATCACTAAGTGTTAGGGTGTTTGCTTGTATCTTAATATTGTCCACTATGTTTAGAAAGATGTAGTGGGAATCTTGGGGCATGGTGGGGGATCTGTAGCAAGCTACAATTTGGATTGCAGTCTTACCTAGTGTTAGTTGTACCTGGAGAATTTCAGATGCATTGTGTTGGGCAACTAGCCTGGAGGTGTGAATATCCTTGGTGAATATGGACACTCCTCCATCTTTAGTGTTTTAGTCTTGGTTTAGTGGCCAAAAAGTATGGTAAGAGTTGTAGACTGGTATTGCAGGGGTGCTCTCTGGATCCTTGAACCAGGTCTCAGTTACTGCCCAGATATCGATGTTCTCCATTTTTAGGAATGCCTCGAGAGAGTGCATTTTGAGGTTTAGACTTTTAGCATTGAGTAGCATTACCTTCAGATTTTGCATGCTTGTATCTGTTACAGTGGTGGTTTTGTCCTTTGAACCTTGCCTAAAAAAGGCACTATAGGTGTGGTGAGAGCTTTAGCCAGTAACCTGAATCCCAGGGGTGACAGGTGCAGACCATCTCTGGCAAAGCATCGTGGTTTGTCGATCATGTCATCTCAGGCAGACAGATACTGGATCCCTTTGAATGACACCAGAAGCTTAGCCAATTGTTCAATCATTTTGTCCTTATACTATGGTATAATTCTAGGTGAAGACAAGATGCTACTCAGGGCTAGGGTCATACCTGCCTGGGTCACATGATCTGAGAGCTCTTCCATGTCTCTTTTCATGTAGTCCAGGGAGGTACGTCTCAAGTCATTCACTCCAACATGGACAATGACAGAATCGTATTTGTACTTGTTGTGGAGTGATATGAGTGTGTGTGTTATGTGGTGGATCCTGGCACCCGACAGGCAGCTGACTGTAATTTTCTCCTTGTTCAGCCTGGTGAGTGGAACATCAGTGTGCCTGACTATAGAGTCACCTATGACTAAAGTGTTGGATACATTGTCTTGCCTTAGGGTCGGTTGTTGGGTGGCACACTGGTGTTGTTTGCTATGTGTCACTTTGGTTGTGACTTGTGTTTGTTTGTGTTTCAGCTTTGGAGGTCCTTGTTGATTGGGCAGGTTAATGTTAAGGTCCTCTGCATATGTGGGTTTAGTGTTGTTATGTGTGGGTGTTGATGTTGTGGGTTTTGAAGGGCTATGTGTTGCTTGAGGTGTAGTGCAAGTGTTAACCTTCTCCTCTTGACTGTCTAGCATGATCATGGCTGGAGAGAGCTTTGCTTCTAGTTTGGACTCTATTTCAGTATGTTGTTGACTGACATAGCCTTCATTTCTCCAGGTGTGTGAGCATGCTCAGTATGGCCTTCTGTATTTAATGTGTGGATCGAATCCAGGTAGTTTATACTGCAGTGCTGACCTTGGTGCTGTACACAGACAGGTGGCATGTTGTTTCTGTATGGTATCCATCAAGCATTCGGCATTGACTGTTCTAAATTTCTGCATCGGATGGGGGGGGCTCAGCCGACTATTTCTAAGTTTTTACACAGGGTTGGGGGCACACCTGACTGTTATTACATTATTACGCATGGTGGGGGGCACACCTGACTATTTCTACATTTCTACACAGGATGGGGAGCACACCTGACTGTTATTACATTACTACATAGGGGGGGGGCACACCTGTCTATTTCTACAGTTCTACACAGGACTGGGGGGGCACACCTGACTGCTATTACATTACTATGTAGAATGTGGGAGGTACATGTGACACTTGTACACATTTGCTATTACTGTACTGGTATGTCAGGTACTCCATTAACAATTGTGCTGACTAGAGGCAAACCAGTGAACTACAGATCATGGCTTTGGTTGCCCTACATATTATTTTCTGACTTCCAACCCTTCAGAACTAACATCCCACTGCCTGCCCTGCTGTAGTCTGTCTGTGTAGGCCTGTGGGGAGGTTAATCATAGCCATCATTCAGGGGCAATGGCACTGGCTCTGTTTGGGTTAGTCTACACCTGTCCTGCTGGCTGAGACTATTGTTGGGTATGTGAACTGCCCTGACTGGCTTGTGTGGGTCATATGGATACACATGTCGCTCAGCACATTTCCTGCAGTGGGTTTTGTCACCCTGTGTAGTACTGGCTACTGTGGTGACCACAGTATGTGTTACAGATGTCATGGTGCGGCTATGGGTGTCTACTGTCTGCTGCCATAACATTCAGCCACCCATTCCATAACATTCAGCAACCCAATTCCCTTGCATGCTCACATCCATACCGTAGATACAGGTAATGACACATTCTACTCTTTTGGCAATTGGTAGGTTGATTGACTTACCTTGAGGTGTGCCAGACTTGCGGATGGTACTAGAGGGATGCTTATGTTGGATGCACATAGTACACTTCCTATACATGGTTGAGCACAGGTAGTGTCATGTCTGGCACCCCTTTTACTGTATGTGTGAGTCAGAGAGAGGTGTCATTCCCTGGGTCCTTACTGTGTCACTGTATGTGGTATACATTGTCTCTTTGCCGCAGCCTTGGCATACTGGGCATACCTCCATCTTTTTACTGGGGCAGGCTCAGGTTGTTCCTCCTCTGAGTTACTCTGTGCCTGTGCAGGCCTTGGCATTGGTGGTGGGCTGTGTGGCCCTTCGCCATGCTGTTCCTGTTGCAGCTGTTTCCACAGGATCATATTGTGTAGCATAGCACATACCATAACAATTTGGGTACATGTAGCTGTTGAGTACTACAAGGCTCCACCGGATGTGTCCAGATACTGGAACTGTGACCTGATCATCCCAAACACATGCTCTATTATAAGTCTGGCCTGTGCGTGTACCTCATTATGGCATTCTTGTTCGGGTGTGTGTGCATTTCTGATAGGTGTCATCAGCCACAGCTCCAGTGTGTAACCAGCATCCTGCACTAGGTGAACGTAGGGGATGCCCCCATTGACAAATCTCTGGTACAGCTGCATCAGATGCCATATGTGGGAATTTTCATAACTTGCAGGGCAGCCAGCACACACATTCATTATAATGCCCTGGGCATCACATACAACGTGGCAGTTGATGTAGGGGATGCTCCTGCAGTTGATGTAGGCCCTACCCTGATCACCGGGTGGTGCTTTGATGCATATGTGCATGCAGTCTATGGCACACACTACCTCAGGGTATTCTGATATTTGATGGAAGAGACGCATATTGCTGGTCAACACCTCACAGGTGTTGAGGAAATATACGTGCTCACTGGCATGTGCTGACATGGCATCCAGGAACTGGTGGAATACTCTAGATGCTGATGCCTGTGAGATCCCCATGATATTCCCAGAGTATCTGTGGCTAGTATTCCTAGGCCTACACATACCTTGGTATCCACTAGGATGGGTTCCCCTCAGTCAGCTTGGTGTGTCAGGTGTGGTCGGCACAGCTCAACAATTTGCTGTAGGAGGTCTCTGCCAACCTTATAGCGCTCCACTAACTCCAGCTCATGTAGCCCTTGGTAGGTTATCCTGGGTCTGTACACTCTTCTCCGTCTCCTCACTGTGGGTTGATCGGCAGTATTCACATCCTCACCACCCTCAGCCTCTTGCACATGTTGCTCTATGTTGCCTGCTGCAGCCCTTCTCATTTTCTAGGTTTGTTTGCTAAAATTTCCCCTCTTATATACACTGGTGGTCTTGTGTGTGGGAAAAACAGAGGAGAAGGTGTTTGCTTAGTTTATAGTAGTGTTCTGGGCTGGGCTGGTCTGCTGCCTGTGTAATTGACTAATTCTGATACATTTCACCTACCAGCTAAGCTAGTTCTCCTTTATTACCCTTCTACTGATGTTTTCCCCTTCCCATTGCCTTCCTGTTTAAGTCCATGTGCACACGGCTGCTATTTCCTGGTTTAACTTCTTTTTTCTTCCTGTAAAACCCGATGCGTGGCACGCACACCCGCTTAGGCTTTGTAAAGAGTGCTAAGCAGGTTAGACACACCCCCTAGCTTAGCTGTGCTAAGGTAGGAGCAAACCCGAGCCACAGGGCTCCAATCCGCTTACAGTATACCTGACACCCCCCCCCTTATGATGTCACCTAACTTCTAGGCTTGCACCAAGCTATTCCTACTCTTATACTGTTGGGACCTGACTCACATGCTGGTGAAAACTGGGATCCACTATCCTTCCCTTCATTTGCATAGGATTGCCTGCTAATGCATAGTTACATGTCTCACACTGAGCTTCCCCCCCTTAGCAACCACTACTCACTGGCCAGGTTGTCATCTGCCTGACATTGACTTGCATGTCAGAATAGTGATTTTAGTTAGACTGCTTAGTTTAGGTTTATTTTATTATTTTCCTGCCAATCCCATTTGCTCGCCGCTGCCCTATGCTTAAACAGCCGAGATCGGCTAAAAAAATAAAAGTTGATTTTTGTATCTATTTTTTTTTTTGTTTGCAATGTCAATGGCCTTATGCTTGGCCATTGGCATGCTCACTACATGATATGCAGCCTTTATTTGGGGCTGTCACAGCTCCGTTTTGGGATTTGCAGAAATGTACTAACCGAGTACAATTCTGCAGATAGCACTAGTCTTGCACGAACTGTTGCAAGCTTCCTGGATTACAAAATCACCTTATTTGCATATATTCTCCTGCAAATAGGGTGATTTGCATACCGGGGCTTAGTCCATGCAGGATTAGTGCAGGAGCATTCATGCACGTCCCTGTAGGCTGTTCCTGGATCGCACGGCAGACATATTGCCTGCTTGAGCTCCTGCACTGATCTTCCACTCCTTGCAAGCTTTTGAGAATCTGGGGGTATGTTTTATGCAAATAATTGCATAATGAAGTGTTACATACTATAACAAGGCAAAAAAAACATGGCAGAGTGAGTCAGAAATATTTAAATATTCTGCTACAGTTTAAATGTAAGGTAGTGAATAATATTAGGGGGTGCTGCAGCTATTGTAGTCTCATATCTGCAAAAGGCTGTTATAGCATCCATCCATGCCTTATCATAAGCCAGAAACTTCATACAATGATACATGGCATTGGTCCCAGAGGTGCCATGTCTTCTGACAATGCTTAAAATTTCATTCTCTCCAGGTCAAGAAATAAATGGACCCATACCTTGTGGTCAGGGACACCATGCAACAAACAGTAGATTTGTGCTGACCTCTTCTTAAGCCCAATGGGAGTCATAGAGTACCCATTCCAGCAGATGCAAAGAAATGTGTGGCTTTACATGCATTATCTACATGGACCTTTCACCAACCCATGGAGTGCACAATGCGGGGTACTTCATGCATCTACCTTGAGCATACTCTACCAGTTCCTTGATGTCATTCTTCAGCATATGGGAACATATGTGGTTCCTACTGTGTGTATCACAGAGGAGAGAACAAGCACAATGCAAGACTTCTCTGCTATAGCCTACTTCCCTGGGGTACTAAGGGGTCACAGACTGTATCCATATTGAAACAAGGTCCCCATATGGTGAACAGGAAGGAGGTACATGAACCATAAAGTGTATCACTACATCATGTTAGGTAGTCTGTAATGAACAGGGTATCATCTCCAATGTGTGTGCAGGTCATGCAAGCAGTTTGCACTACTACATAAGGAAGACATTTGACGTCTGTCAGTAGTTTGTGAGAGGTGATTTCCCACAGGGACATTTTGTGGGTGATGCTGGAAATACCTTTGAATCCTGGCTAATGACACCTATTAGAAAAACCCATAACTAAACTGAGCATGGTTACATCCATGCCTTATCATAAGCCAGAAATGTCATGCAATGAGGGTTTAGCTGCTGAAGTCACAGTTCCACTGCATTGATACATCCAGTGATGCCCTGCAGTATGACCCCTCCACATGAGCAAAAATACTTATATGTGTGCAGTGTTACACACTATTAGAATTAGGAAGCAGTTAAGGCAGAGTATTAACATACAGAGTCTGCAGTACCATATACAACAAGCTGAGACAGCTGAGGAATGATAGAAGTCCCAGCAACAGGGCATAGCCATAGATGACAGAGTTGGGACCCTTTAAGCTGTTGCACGAGCAAAAAGGCAGAGGACTGCCCATAGCATTACAATATGACTACAAAAGGCTAAGTAGATGCATACAGTAATGATGCATGCAAAAGCACTGGACCATGCTTACCCAAACATAGGCTGGCCACGCTGGGCACTACATATTGACAATCCAAGTAGCCATGTATAAATGGCAGGGTAGTTATTATAATTTTCACAGGTAGTGAAGGAAGTACAGGAATGCATATGTTTCACAGGAAAGTGTGGGAGTGGGACCACTTAAGTTTGTTTTTAAAGGAAAGAAGAAAAAAGCAGGTACTGGCCACCACGCTGAACAGCTTCAAAACTTTGATTTAAAACACAATTAAAAACACAGGAATGAGCGCTTTCTGGACCAAGCTCTTCTTCAGATACAAAACTCAAATGAAACTACATTTTTTATATAGCTCTTCAGTTAACATTCAGTACCGCACCCTCCTTTCTTTAGTGCAGGTCCTAAAGGTATAACCCCATTTAAACTTGGGGTTTTATATGCTGCTAGCTCAATGATCAATTTAATTTCATTCAACTCTGTCTCATTAATCAAATCACCTCCTCTTTTGTTTTTATTTACACTTTGGATAACCATAAACTTAAACTTATGATTTTCATACTTAGAAATGTGCTGGAAAAGTGCATTATGTTCATGTTTTAATCTTACAGAGGACAAATTGTTCAAAATTCTGTTTTTCAGCATGCAGTTAGTTTTTCCTACATAGAATGACCTGCAGACCTGACAGACAGCCAGGTAAACAACATTCTTTGTTCTACAATCTGCATATAAATCAAAACAATATTGTTTTCCTTATACAGGGTGTACATAGGATTCTGCCTCCACAATGTACTCACATGCTTTGCAGTTTCTGCACTTTCGTGTAACTGCACGTTAGAGAGTAACCTCTGCCGAAGGGGATACAATGAAAATAGAGTTAAAGATGTTATTACTAACAGTAAACAATACAGAAGTAATAGGTCTAGGCATTGGTTCTCCCATAGACAACAGGATGGAACACCTGTTCAGTCTAGAGACTCACAGATGGATAATGTGAGGCTAATGTTAACATATACTAATAACACAGGGGGAATATGTGATATAATAAAACAGAATTGGAATATTTTGTTGACGGATGAAAAAATAGCCAAGGTAGTGGGAGAAAAAACAGTTTTTGGCTTTAGAAGAAATAAAAATCTGAAGGATTTATTATATCATGAAGGGAGGACAGAAAAAAGTAGGAACAATTTTACACAATGCGTAGGTACAAAGTGCAGAAATTGCAAGGCATGTGAGTACATTGTGGAGGCAGAATCCTATGTACACCCTGCATCAGGAAAACAATATTGGTTTGATTTGCATGCAGATTGTAGAACAAATAATGTTGTTTCCCTGTCTGCCTGTCTGTCTGTCTGTCTGTCAGGACTGCAGCTCATTCTATGTAGGAAAAACTAACTGCATGCTGAAAAACAGAATTTTGAACAATTTGTCCTCTGTAAGATTAAAACATGAACATAATGCACTTTTCCAGCACATTTCTAAGTATGAAAATCATACGTTTAAGTTTATGGTTATGCAATGTGTAAATAAAAACAAAAGGGCAGGTGATTTGATTAATGATTCAGAGTCGAATGAAAATAAATGGATCATTGAGCTAGCAGCATATAATACCCCAGGTTTAAATGGGGTTATACCTTTAAGACCTGCACTAAAGAAAAGGAGGGTGCAGTACTGAATGTTAACTGAAGAGCTATATAAAAACTGTAGTTTCATTTGAGTTTTGTATCTGAAGAAGGGCTTAAGCACTAGGTTTAGGGTCAGTGGATGTGTGGGATGTGCAGGGAGCTGTGGTAGTGTGTGTATGCATTTGCAGAGACACAGCCTCATTACATGGTGCAGTACTGTGCTATGGCCTATTGGGCAGGTACTGAGCATGCACAATAGAGGTTTTACCTACAAGTTCTTGTCCTTGCCTGCCCTCAATAGTCACCTCTGACCAGAGTTACACAGGCTATCCCACAACCTTGGCTATATGTTGGTGTGCTACCTGACCATAACCTGCTGGAGGATGTGCCACCATGAAGATGACTGTGATCAGAGGGACAGCCCCCACTCAGTGTAGACACATTCTCAGATGATGTTGCAGTGGATGTGCTAGCACTGCAGGAGTGGGATCTCACACATCCATGACCAGGTGACTAACATCTGAGGACATCACAAATGACCACACATGAAGATGACACTTGCACCTTGCAGATGAGCGGCAAAAAGCAGAATCACGCATAAGGTTTATTCACTCCTGTATGTCAGCATGCACAGTCCATATCACCCTTAGAACCTCTGCCAAGGCCCTGGTGGAATTCGTCTGTGCCTTCATGATGGTCCTGCACACATTTAGAGGCAGCTACTGACACACCAACCTCAGGGGGATGATGGTAACCATACCTCCTGTGCACTTATACCAACCTCACAGTGTGATGCCTCCTGCCCACAACTGCTAAGGGCATATTCAGACATGTCTCTACTGGGAACCATCACATTTCCCTGATCTGCACTGTCACCATCAACCTGCCCCCTTACAGATGGTAGTGTGTCCTGTGTATGTGCAGGCATAGAGGATGTACTCATAGTTTGAAGAAAAGATATAGGGGTTACACTGCCTGTGTCATACATGCATTTCTTTTACCCTGACTGTGCCATCTCATCCTTGCCATAGTCATCAGAGGCTAAAAATCCTTCAACATCAGATGGGATAGTTCTACATGGTAGGTACCACAGAAAGCTTCACCTGTGAATACATCAAAAGAAAACTTATCAACTGTAAGTATGGCCCAGCACCAAATCTATACATGCAACTGATATTATTATAACTATGAAGATATGGTGTTCATAAGATCATAGGAAGTTACTAGGCAATTGACCCTGAGGCCTTACAAGTCTAGCCAAGAATTTAGCCCATGTTCCAACAAGTCAGCACCCCATGCCACTGTGCATCAGGGACACAGGTGGAATCCCAGGGGTGTATTTTTTGTTCCCCATCCAGTTATCCAGGTTGCGCTTAAAAAGGTTTCATGAGGTACTCTGCTTGACATGGAGAGGGAGTCTATTCCATAAAGGGGGGAGTCTCTGGGACATAAATCTGTATTTGTTTTCAGCTTGAAAATGACACGTGCATTTTTAAGAAACTCATGGCACAACTGGGACATTTAAATGACTACATAACACCACAGGTGGTATATAGCAATAAAGGGCCATTTCACTGTAACAGTATGAAGTATTATGTTAAATTTCTCGGAATAATGTGTGATGCCTCTCACATAAAAGACGCACTTACCTGTTCATTCCATCCGTAAATAGAATACACAACTAACTTTCTGTAATGCAGTGTACTACACATGAGTCTAAAGGGGTCATAATGGATTCACTGAATACATCCAACAAGAACATAATTTCAGTGTCAGTGGATGGTGAAGCAAAAAATAACCATAATACTTGTGTGTATCTACACAGAGAAGGTATTTTTGGTTTACTCCCAACACACACACACACACACACACACACACACACACACACACACACACACACACACACACACACACACACACACACAAAGCAAAACTGACCCGGAAGCCAGGTATACCACAGTTTATATACATAAACACACAAACTCATATTGTCAGTAACAGGTAAGCTCTACCACACAATCTGAGAGCCCTTGTTATATCCTGGATCCTGGCTCCAGTTACAGCTATTCCATAGGTTCTACAATCACAACCAACCACCTTAATTACTATGGAACATATTGTCTCAGACCTCTCAAAAACTAAGAATACTGCCCCAACTTAAACTCTAAGCTAAGTCTCTCCACTAATTACATTCTTAAAGCCTGAGAAACTGCCTTTGTACTTAAACTCTAAGCTAAGCCTCTCCACTGATTACATTCTTAAAGCCTGAGAAACCGCCTTTGTAATGCAATTACCACAAGTATCGCCCAACCACAGACACTTGTAACTATAGAGGCATTAGTCTCAACGGCCATATATGTAAAGCTGTGGAGTACATTATATCAGACCTCCTTTATCTGGATATTAAATGTCTATTAACTCTGGACCTCCATCAATCTGGCTTTGTCATATGGAAGGCCCTGCCTCTTTAGCCTTGGTTAATTTCTTAGAAAAAAATTACCAAAACACTGGATAGTGGTTATGCATAACATACAACATATCAAGACCTGGCCAAGGCCTTTGACATTATTCTCCATGCAGGTATTATTGATAGACTTGTAAGTCTCAATACAAATCCTTACATTGTGTTGTGAATAGCTAATTGGTTGTCTGACAGAACCCATGTGGTTACAGTTGCAGGTGCCACTTCTGAAAGCACATATAATGAGTGATGTACCACAGGGCTCAGTTTTGGTCCTTCTCTGACCTGTCATCTATTTTTCAGACCCTAACTAAGCTTACAGATGGCTGTAAAATGGGTGACATAATTTAATCTTCAGATGACTCACAACTTCTTCATTGTGGGTTAGCCAATGTCAACAACTGGTACAAGGACAATGGTCTTAAATATGAAACAAATGTAGCATAGTTCATTTTGGTAAACAAAACAGTTTCACTTACCATGTAGGTGATGCACCCCCTCTGCAGTCAGGTACTGTTGCAAGGGGTCTAGGTACTATTGTTTGTAATTCCTTATTATTTGATCATTGTGTCTCCACAGTAGAAAGTAAAAGCCTTTTATCTGTCTCATCTAATTTCCAAAGGGTATCTCTACTAGATTCAAAGATGTCTTAATTTGTTTTTACTCCTATCATATCAGATTCATTGTTATATGTAATGCACTTTTTATTATGCATTCGTCTAAATACATCACACAAATTGAGAGACTGCAGTGATCCATAACCACAAAGATCATTGGTCTCAAAAAGTTTATCAGGAAAGACTGGCAGCCCTTTGTCCGTACTCAGTCTTCTATAGAATCCTCTGTGGAGATTTGTGTCTAGCCTTTCAAGCCACAAAAGATCCAACCCTATTTGACCTATTCCTTCACAAAACTAATGGTACCGCAGATACTAAGTTAAAGAACTTAAGATTCATCAGTAGCTAAAGAAGACACATTGGCATGATAGATTTTGTATCTTAACATATCCCTTGGTTGTGGAAAAAACTTCCACTACATGTCAAGAGTACTAATCTTCAAGGTAAACATAAATGATTGGATGACAGCCTCAGATTCTCCACTGGTATGTCTTGTCATACACTCACTGAGGCTACAGGGAACTTTTGAATAGGATTTTTGCTTGGGCTTGTAATGGTCTGCAGACTGATTTCCTAGTTCTTGTCTATGAACCTATAGGCTCATAGGAAGTTACTAGGCTATTAGCCCTGAGACCCTTACAAGCCTAGCCAAAAATTTAGCCCATGTTCTAACAAGTCAGCAACCTATGCCATTGTCCAGCAGGGAAACAGGTGGAATCCCAAGGGTGTATTTTCTGTTCCCCATCCAGTTATCCAGGTTGAACTTATTAAAAGTTTAATGAGGTGCTCTGCTTTACGTGGAGAGGGGGTCTATTTCACAAGAGAGGCATCTCTGGGACACAAATCTGTCCCACCAACATGTCCTATTGATGTCATATACCAAGTTGAGGGTGCCTGTGCAGGTTAGGTGAGTGGAGCTTGACTTTTGAATATGCAGCAGTCCCATTAGGGTTGGATCTGACATCGCTTTGTATGCCAGTGTTGTGTTATAACCCTGTCCATACCTTGTGCAGATGGATGGCAGATGTACCTATATGACTCAAGTGAGATAGGTGTTATAAACTGTAATGGGACTTAAAAGTATAACTATGGATGGATAATAATAATAGTAGGACAATACACCTGGAGCATCATCAGTGGAAATTATCTGGGGATATCCATCTGCATCAACATCCAGCATTATACTATGGGCTCAAATAGAAAGATGATGAAATCCTAAAGAAAAGCAAAGTAGTATTCCTGGAACTGAAGTGATCCTCAAGTCTTGGTGAGTACCTTCATGTGATGGACCTTGAATTCACAAAATCTCACCAAGACAACACTGATTTATACACTGTATCTTATAAAGTATACATCATGGTGAGAAGTAGGTCAAAAATGAAAAAGAGAGCTGGCTGCAGAAGTCAGAGAATGAAATATGGCCATTTCTGGTGTGCAAACTGGTTCCAGGACTGGAAAAAATGACAGTGTATAATCCTCAAGACACAAAAACTTTCCTCCAATGGGGTTAGGCCAGGATCAGGATGGCCCCTGTTGTAGAAGGAAGCAATTGTCCACAAAAAAAAAAAAATGATAGGCCAAAAAAAGGGTCCATAAAGATGATAGCATGGACTATTGATAAGGAAGAAATTATGTATTGTTACTCTGTATAAAAAGCTCAGAATTTCCAGATAAAAGAAATTTAGAAAGATTAGAGGAAAGACAAATACTTGCACAAGAAAAACTGTCAAAAGCTTCAAATGCAAACTTGCATTCATTAATACAACATATTCATGAAAACGTTACATAAACATAGATACATTGGGGTATTTGAAAAAAGAAATATAAGTGACAGAGGAAGTGGGAAAATATAAAGAACAAAACTCAGAGATTTATTAAAGGTATAGAAAAAAAACATGCATATGGGATAGAGATCTGATATGGTGCAATATTTATGCAAAGGAGAAAGCCAAACTAATCAATACAAAAAAGCAGCTCCAAAGGCATTTGAAGAGAAATACAGGCAAAGACACCCAGATATATAAAATTTCACAATACAAAAAATATGAACACAAAGGCAAAATGTAGAACAGAAGATTAGTCGAGTAGACGTTAAACAAGTAGAAGTTGAAGTTATAGAATACCTTCAAAGTTAATGATTTAGTGTATAATGTCTAACAGAGGTTACATCACATCATGATGGAACAATGACTCCCCAAAGTAAGGATGAACAGGTGGTGTGAGAGACATCTGAATACGAAATACAGACAGGAAAAAAAGAGATTTAAAATGGTACAATATTTATGCAAATGAGAAAGCAAAACTAATCAATGCAAAAAAAGCAACACCAAATATATTTGAAGAGAAATTCAGGCAAAGGCATCCAGATATGGAAACTTTCCCAACACAAAAAATAAGTAAACAAAGGGGAAAGTAGAAAAAAGAATTAGTAATGGAAAAGATAAAGACATAGAATTTGAAGTTATGGATTACTTGTGAAGTGAAGGAGGTAGTGCAGAAAATCCAACTCAGGTTATGTCACAGCATGATGAAACAGTAAGTCCCCAAATTAAGAAAATATAGGTAGAATGGGAAGAATCTGATCCCTTGCCACATGATGATACTCTGATGCCCTTCAGTAGGAAACCAGTGCTAAAGTTCAGCTGGAGTTGCACAGCATGAGAAGGAGCAGGAAACAGTGGCAATTCTGATGCAGACATTGTTGTGAAGTGATGGGCAAATGAGTTCCCATATGAAGGAGCAGAAGATGACACAAGATGCAGCTGAAGAGGATAAGTCACAGGAAGACATTGTGGAACCTTCTGCAGAATGCCTACAGGAAACAGATAACAAAGAATGGGCTCCCAGTTTAGAAGAAAACTATTCAAGGGAAGAGTTGCTTGATTTAATAGAGGTGGGTGGACGTATTAAAATTGATTAAAGAAATAGACTGCAGAAGGTAAATAAGATCCAAAATGTTAGAAGTGGGATAAAAGAGATGAACACAGTAATCAAGACTATTAACAAAAATTCATGAAATATAACTGAAGTAAATAGGATGTATGACTGAGCAACTAAATTAATAACAGATAAACTCACAGATTCATTAATCTTCCTTACAGGACTGGCTTATTCCTGCATGGAAGTGACCATTTAGGAGTAGCACTGCAGCGTGTCATGCATATTAATGAAGGCACGCTGCCTGAGCTCCTAAACGGACATGGAGCGTGGATGAGTACAGCGATCATGTCTGAAAGCAGAGCTGCCACAATATACACACCCCTGCAATCAAGAACTGCACTATAGCAATAACAATGAGTGAGACCACTCATAAAGGGTTGCAGAACACCAGCAACACCCTCCAAGTTTATAAGAGCAATAGTTAAAACATAATATAAACAAGTTGCTATTTTTGTAGCAAACAGATAAAGTTAACTGTAGGTGCGTGGGTTTGCCCATTGCTTAGCTATGTATACTGCAGCTTAAATGGCACAAGAAGATAAATATCAAGATATATGCAACTGAAACAGTACTGCAATACTGCAGTGGTCAGCGCATTCACCTTAGGAGCAGTCATTCCTGGTTCGAGTCTCACTCCAGTACATTCCATTTTCCAAGTCAAATCACTTTATGAACAATAGTTTTGTTGCATAACCTACTAAATAACATATATTTGTGAACTGGAGTACTGCATTAAATGCAGATGTGAGGTGTCATTGTAAAAATGTTGTAAAATCCACAGATAAACACAAGTGCCCCATAAAGTATATGTACACATGAATCAGGGATGCAAATGGAAGGTATAATGTGTAATGAATGATAAATCTATAGAGTGTCTAAATCCACCACCTTCCCAAGAACCATTTTACATTTCTGCCTAAATTAGTGCAGGGGTAAGCAGGAGTAAGCACTATTAAGCAGTAATAAGCAGGAGTAAGCATATTTAAGCAGTAGTAAGCATGTTTAAGCCCGTTTGCATGGGGGTAAGCAATGCACACCCAGGTTAAGCAATATTGAAGCTAACTCTCTGTAATCATATTTAACCGGAGGTTGGCATTGTTTACTGTCATGAAAACCTGCACAAACCCATTTACAATTGCTTAAAAGTACCTTAGTCACTCTGTATGCAACAGCTAATGTTCTGCCCAGCAACAAAATAAACAGCCCTTGCAGGTCTTGAGCCCAGGACCCTATACACTATAGTCACAGTAGTTAACCAGTAAGCCATCACAGCAGTACATATGCTTGAGGTATCACCAAACAGATCCTCACTACAGGAATATTAAACTTAACATGTGAAAGGAATCTATATACAGTTTTATGTTGTATAACCTACTACATAACATAAATATGTGAACTGGAGTACTGCATTAACAGATGTGAGGTGACATTGTGATAAAGTGTTGAATTCCCCTAATAAATACAAGGACCCAATACAGTGTACATACACATGAATTATGAATACCAAACACATATATAACATGTAATGAATAATAAATCAATACCAAACAGCAAATAGTATGCAAATTAAAATTTAAGCAACACTAAACTTTGCACAGCCCTGCTTACTTGGTGTAAGCAATGTGTAGGCCAGCTAAATCAGTTTGCACATTGGTATACTCTTTTAAGTAATGCCAATCTTAGTTAAGCAGGTTTGCCCATAGCTTAGCATTTTCAAAACTGTCCAATCATGGCAAAGTGCGGGAAATCAGCCCTATTTAAAACCAACAGACGGGAATGCATCTCATAATTGGTTGCAGCTTCCTCTTATAGGCACTATGACTGGTGTGGGAGAGGGAGTGTGCTTTCAGGCGCAGAGCTGGGGCATCCAGGAGTCCAAAGTCATGTCAGGACTCCTTGTTAAAGACCATGACCATAGACTGGTATAGGGCCAGTACCAGGGTTCCCAATATAAAGTGGAAGCCTGGGACCATCTCACCTGTGACCTCATCAGTGCCACTGGCAAACCGTAAACTGGTGAGCAGATCAGGTATCACTATGCTGACCTGAAGCAGATAAGGAGTGAGTTCTTGGATCAGTGGATCCAAGAGGCTAAGAGGATGGGGGATGTCAAAGCTGTGTGTAAGTATCAGTCCACAACCTGTTTAATAATTGCCAGCTCATGTATGTTATGGATAGGTATGGCTAAATATTCCTCTTATGTTTTTGACACTGGCAGATGAGCGGGCTGTGAACCAGGAAGCCCATGCCTGTAAACTGCAGAGGTTGCATCGCAAGGCATGTTAGTAATACTCTTGCATGCACTGTAATAAGAAATAAATCTAAACGTAGTAGAAAGTTAATTGCAGTATAAAACCTGTATTGTTTAAGGAATGTACTGAATACACCAGAGAATATGTCACGAAGAGTCTCATATAAGTTGTATGTAACTAAAAGGTTAATAGCCTGACAATAAAGGTCTAACTGCTGAACTCCATGTGTTTACTCTGGTATCATATGGTAATGTAGAGTTGCAATCTCTTAATAGTACTGTTGTACTAAGCACTGTTACCCGCACTGTGCTACATACATAAAATGTGTAGGAATCTCTGTATATGACTGTTGTAATCACAAGAGGTCATATTATACAACTGTGAAAGACTTAGACAGAAAACAGTGAGAGGACAGACAACATAATCCAAATTGCACACTCAGCTGAGACGTGAACTGTTGTATCTTTAACACACACACAGCCATGGTTCAAATCCTGGGAGTGGTAGTAAGCTGTATGCAGAATCATACCCAACAACAGTACAGATATGTCCAGAATGTCCAGTTAATCGGCCCATATCTGCTGCCTGTCCCCCTGGCAAATCAGTGGGATGATCCCAGACATTTAGGCAGCAAATAATGACATACAACTGATTGTCAGCCATCTATAAGAACAAACCTGTCACTCTAGCAACTCCCCATAATGTTATGAGAGTAATAAGCAAATGATGTCCCATTTCCACCCCCATGGTGTGACCAGAGTGTGTGCAGTAACAGAGTGAGACGTATGTGTATAATACTAATGTGGAATCTGGTAATATGTGTGGGAACATTCAGGTAGTGCTAACAAACATTCCCCCCACAGGTCTGTCAGATATGAAAACTGTGCCTGGAAATAAAAGATTGAAATCCTGGACTGGTACTGTTTACTCTGGTATTGTATGGTATTGTTAATGTTGCAGTTGCTCTGAGTAATAAAGTATTACTCATCACTGTCACCCACACTGTGCTACTTAATAAAACTGTCTAGGAAACCCTGTATAAGAGTGTTGTAATTACAAGGTCAGATTGTAAAACCATGGGAGACTTATAGACACAAATCAGAGAAGAGATACACAGCAATATCTATATAGCACACTCAACTGTGATGGACACTGTTTTATTTTTAGCAGACACAGCCATGGTTCAAATCCAGGGAGTGGTAGAAAGGTGCATGCAGAATCATACCCGGCAAGTGTACAGAATTGTCCAGAAGGTTCAGTTAATTGGCCCATATCTTCTGGCTGATACCTTGTCCCCATTGCATATCAGCGTGCTAATCTCTGACATATAGGCAGCATTTAAAGTCACACAACTGACTGTCAGGCCTGTACATATTTGGAAAATGTCAATTAAAACAAACCTGTCATTGTACAACTCACTAAAGGTTTATGAGGGCAATAGTCAAAATATGTCCCGGTTTCATCTGCATGTTGTCAAGACATGCCCAGAGTGTATGCAATAAGAGATGGACAGGTATGTGGATAACATCAACCTGGAATCTGGGAATATGTGTAGAAACATTCAGGTAGTGTTATAGGTTCATAGGTTCATAGGTACTAGGCTATCTGACTGAAGGCATTTAAAAGCCTAGCCAGAATATGTTCACTTTCGCCACCCCCTTAGATTAGTTCCCTGTGCCTCTGTCCAGCAGAGCCACTGAAGTGATCCCCGGAGTAAACTTTCTGTTTCCCATCCACTTGTCAAGGTTTCTTTTGAAGAGTGTTAGTGAGGAGCTCTGCCTAATGTAGATTGGAATCTTGTTCCAAAGCATGGGAAGTCTCTGGGACAGGAATCTATCCCTCCAGCATGTCCTATTTATTGTTTTGGTCAGGTTTACATCCCTAGAGCGTGTGGCTCAAGGGGATAAGGTTTTCTTTAGGTGGAGCATGTCCTTAATTCTGGGTTGGACATGGCCTTGTATGTCAGGGATAGATCACCTCTGAGTAGGCGGTATGCAACCGAGTACAGCTGGAGTTTTTTCAGTCAAGCTGCATAGCGCATCTGTTTGAGGCCAGTGATCCTCTTGGTGAGGTACTTCTGTGGTCTTTCCAGCTGTTTCAGGGGTCTTGTAAGGTACATCCCAAATGAGGCATTGTACTCTATGATGGGTCTGATGAGTGATGAGTAGAGGGGCACAATGACCACTTTTGATCTAGATGCAAACCCTTTTGTGATTAGGTGGGCCACATAGAAGGATTTTCTAACCACTTTGGCAATGTGATTATCAAAGGTGAGATTACTATCTACTTGGGTCCCCAGATCCCTTATTACATCTTCTGTATTTAGGGGACTACCACCTATGTGGTACTTTATTTTTTCCAAAGGGGATGACTATGCATTTTTGGCATTTAGCTTGAGGCCATGATTTTGACACAAGCTATCTGTCTCAGTGAGACCCTTTTGGAGGATGTCTGTGTCCACCAGAAAGTCAATTATAGCCCCTAGTTTGCAGTCGTCTGCGAACTTGGTCAGCCATAGTCCTCCTGTGCTTGCCTGTACCTCTGAGAAGTATATGTCGAACAGGAGGGGTCCTAGGACAGAGCCCTGGGGAACGCCACTTGTAACCGGTTTAGAGTCGGACCTAGCTCCCACAACTCTCACCGTATGGGTTCTGTTCATGTGCCAGTTGGCATCCCATCTTGTGATATAGGCATTTATGTTCAGGCTGGTGAGCTTGTCTATAATACCAGAATGGGGCATGGTGTTGAAGGCCTTTGCAAGGTCTAGGTTGGCTGTGTGTACCACCTTTCCCTCGTCTATAGCCTTGGTAACTGTCTCAAAGAGGTCCACCAGGTTTAGGAGGCATGATCTGCCCTTAACAAAGCCGAACTGGATAGGGTCCAGTGTTTGGAGGTTCCCAATGTCTCTGTTAGTGAGTTCCATGATGTTGCGCTCCATAGCCTTGCAGACTAAGCTAGTCAGGCTTATAGGGCGATAGTTCCCAAGGTCTGTTGAGGCTCCACCTTTGTGGAGCAGAATAACTAGTGCTGTGCACCACTCTATGGGTACATAGCCTGTGGAGAGGCTGAGTTTGAAGAGTGTGTTTACGTGAGGGGTTAGTTCATCTTTGAGCTCGTGTAGGACGCAGCCTGGGACACCATCCAGTCCCATTGATGTTGTGTTTTTGGCTTTGGAGAGGGCTGTTTTAACCTGAGTGTCTGTGATTTCAGGGACTTTACATTCTTCTGGTATGGTTATGGGCCCTTTTGGGGGTGAGAGGAGGGTGAAGTTTGCACTGAACCTGTCTGCCAGGATATTTGCAATATTGGTCGGTTCAGTGTATTTTGTGCCATTCTGCACTAACTCCAAGCAGATCTGAGCATTGCCACTTAGATTCTTGACATAGCTAAAGAATGCCTTGTGGTTATCTTTGGAGTCCTTGGCAATTTTTCTTTCGAAGCTCGCCTTGGATGATTTTATGAGGGATCGTAGTTTCTTGCTGATACTGATCAGGGATGTCTTCCCTTCTTGGGATTTTCCTCCTTCTATTTTATAGCTTGTTTATGACAAGAGTCCACCAGACTGGTTTCCTTTTCTTGGAGGAGTAAGTCTTGGTTTTGCTTGGGTTGGCACTATCCATGCATTCTTGTAGGTGCCCGTAGAATGCATTAGTAAAGGATTTTGCAGCTTGGACAGTGTTATCCTTCAGCATGGGGGCTTTGAAACCTTCCACCTCAGTCTTAAGTAACGTGAAGTTTGCTTTTGAACATTTTGTTCACATTGGTTTCCTTGTCCGGGGGTGGGGGCGGAATGCGGATATCCAAAGTGATTTGTTTATGGTCAAATCTAACCAGTGAGGGGTTGACCTCTGGTGTGGAACACTGATTGCCCATGTTGGTGATGACCAGATCCAATATGTTGTCACCTTTGGTGGGAGTGTTGACCAGTTGAATCAGGGTGTTTGAGTTTATAAATTCTAGGAAATGTTGGGCAAGGGAGTTAGTACTTGAGTAGTTCTCCCAGTTAATGTTTGGGTAATTGAAATCACCCAATATTAGGTTGTTGGTAGGACCTTTATGTGTCCCCAGTGTTTCCAGAAATGCGGAATGGGGGTCCTGGAACATGGTGGGTGATCTGTAGCACACAGTTCTGCCCATTGTTAGATGCACATGGATGATCTCTGAAGCATCGTGCTGTGCCACTAACCTGGAAATGTGGGTATCCTTGATGAATATGGATACAGCCCCACCTTTTGTATTTCGGTTCGGGTTCTGTGGCCGAAATGTATGGTATGAGTTGTAGCCTCGTAGTGTTGGGGAGCTCTCTGGAGCCGTAAACTAGGTTTCTGTTACTGCACATATATCTATTTTCTCCATACTGAAGAGTGCTATGAGTGCATGCATTTTGAGGTTTAGACTTCTGGCATTGAGTAGCATTACCCTCAGTTTTGGTAACTTGTCCTATTTACAGTGGTTGGTTTGTCTTTTGAGCCTTGCCTAAAAAAGGCACTATGGGGGTGGTAAGAGCCTTGGCCAGTATTCGAAAGCCTAAGGGTGACAGGTGCAAGCCATCCCTAGTGAAGCAGCGTGTATTGTTGAGCATGTCATCCCAGGTGGACAGACACTGGATCCCATTTGAATGACACCAGAAACTTAGCCAATTGCTGAAATTGAGAATTTTTTACTTTATACCATGGTATCATTCTTGGTGAGGGCAGGATGCTACTCAGGGTCATACCGGCCTGGCCTACGTGATCAGAGTGCTCTTCCATGTCTCTTTTCATGTGGTCCAGGGAGGTGCGGCTCAGGTCATTCACACCAACATGAGCAATGACAGAGTCATATTTTATACTAGCAAAGCAGCTTGTATTGTCGAGCATGTCATCCCAGGCGGACAGACACTGGATCCCATTTGAATGACACCAGGAACTTAGCCAATTGCTGAAATTGAGAATTTTTTACTTTATACCGTGGTATCATTCTTGGTGAGGGCAGGATGCTACTCAGGGTCATACCGGCCTGGCCTACATGATCAGAGTGCTCTTCCATGTCTCTTTTCATGTGGTCCAGGGAGGTGCGGCTCAGGTCATTCACACCAACATGAGCAATGACAGAGTCATATTTTATATTTGTTCTGGAGTGACCTGAGTGATTGTGTTATGTGGCAGATCCTGGCACTTGACAGGCAGCTAACAGTAACTTTCTCCTTATTTAGCTTAGTGAGTGGGATGTCAGTGTGCCTGACTATAGAGTCACCTATTACTAGTATGTCGGGGATGTTATTTTGCCTTAAGGGCTGTGATTGCATGGCACACTGGTTTCGTGAAGTATGTGTTTCACGGTTTGTGTTGGGGGGTGGAGGTTGCTTGGATGTTTGCTTTGGGGGTCTTTGTTGCTTTTGCAGATTTTTATTTAGATTCTCCGAGTATGTTTTCATGTATTTATGTGTGTTTTTTGCCGGTGCTGGTTGAATGGGTCTATGTGAGGCTGGTGGTGTGATACAAGTATTTCCCTTCTCCTCTTGACTGTCTGATCCAGTCTTGGGTTGAGAGAGCTTAGCCTCCAGTTTGGCTGTATAATTGTATCTCTCGCATGTATTAGTTAACAAATAATACCTCCACAAGTATACCAGGTAAGAGGTATCTACTGCAGGTAAAACTCAGTTCATGTATATAGATGTCTGCATTCATACCACTGTCCAAACTAAGGCCATAGAGTAGCGTAATAATACCTCTAAGGTACAGATCACAGCACTGACTAGGAAAGTAATGAGAACTACAGGGATATGCAAGTTCTTAACTGACATCCCCCCCACCATATTTGCTACAATAAACTAAATACACAACTCCATCGGTATGTGCCCTATTAAATCTACTGTTGGGACATATGTCCTATTGTTTGATAAATATTTAATTTGTTTCTTTGCATGTGCCATGTTAAAATACTCCCACATTGGTGGCATGCTGCCATCAATGTACCTGCATGCTGTTGTAATGGCCATGTGGTTCCATATATGCATGTGTTCTATTTGCTATGCAACTTTTCCATAGCTGGTGTTTTGGGTTAATGTGAATATCTATGCATGCTGTTATACCTAATCCTGGAATGTGTTGACTATTTCTAACCCACATATGTTGTAAAATTGAAACACCATAGCACGTTTGGGAAGGCCTGTCATGGCACCTGGCACCAGCATTTCTGGGGCCCACCCCAGGACCTCCTCATCTGCTGGCCCTGCACCACCTTTGGATGGAACCATCTCAGGGAATGGGGTTTGCCCCCCTGGGAGTGGGTGTGGACAGGACACTGTTACCCTTCATCAGGTCCAGGGCATGGTGCATAGCGAGCTATGCAGGGAGTTTGGAGATCTACTATGCCAGCTTGAAGGCTGCGTGGCACAACTAGAGGGTCAGCCTGGCCCTCCTGCTCAGCCCCCAGCACAGCCACCTTCAGGGCCATGAAGGTGCTGTGGTGACTGCCTATTGTTGGGGACCTCAGTCCCACTGTTTCCACTAGGGGACTCATGGGCTTCCGACATACAAACACCCCTCCCCATCAAAGATGTTTACCCACCACGTGTCTTGTCTGTCTTGTCTGTTATTCTACCTAACCTACCTCCCCAAACATACCTACTATCCCTCCCCAACATCCCATTCTCACCTTAAAAAAAGGGCAATCTGTTCCTCCCCCCAGAAAGTCTCGTCCCATACATAGCTATCCATTTCACACACATGTCCACTGGACACATGTAACCTAGTCTTATTGGTTTCACAACATATTATTGTTGTCCTCTCCCCTCTCTCATGGGTAAGAATGTCCAAATCTACCTCCAAATCAATGTATATACACAGCTGTTGCTTTAGAAGAAATGGGCAGTTATGGGCCTTCCCTACACCCGTCCTGCACATCCCTAGATATTTTCCCTAATGTCTTTCCCTCTTTGTGCCCCTTTTTCACCGCTTTCCTATCAACGCTTTTTCATTTCTTTTAAAGAAATTAGCAAAAGGGTAAGTGCGAGTAAGCACTTTTAAGCATTAGTAAGTGG